>NC_088273.1:367279-435834 GCF_036013445.1 Caloenas nicobarica
GGTGGGATTTGGGTGGAATTTGGGTGGAATTTGGGGTGAATTTGGGTGGAATTTGGGTGAAATTTGAGTTAAATTGGGGTGAATTCGGGGTGGAATTTGGATGGATTTGGGTGGATTTTTGGGGGATTTGGGTGGAATCCGGGTGAATTTTGGGATGGACTGGAGTGGAATTTGGGTGGAATTTGGGTGGGATTTGGGTGAAATTTGAGTCAAATTTGGGTGGATTTGGGGTGGAATTCGGATGGATTTGGGTGGATTTTGGGGGGATTTGGGTGGAATTTGGGGTGAATTTGGGTGGAATTTGAGTGAAATTGGGGTGGATTCGGGGTGGATTTGGGGTGGAATTTGGGTGGATTTATGGGGGATTTGGGTGGAATTCGGGTGAATTTTGGGATGGAGTGGAGTGGAATTTGGGTGGGGTTTGGGGGAAAATTGGGTGGGATTTGGGTGGAATTTGGGTGGAATTTGGGGTGAATTTGGGTGGAATTTGGGTGAAATTTGAGTGAAATTTGGGTGGATTTGGGGTGGAATTTGGATGGATTTGGGGGGATTTTGGGGGGATTTGGGTGGAATTTGGGGGTTATTTGGGTGGAATTTGGGTGAAATTTGAGTGAAATTGGGGTGGATTCGGGGTGGATTTGGGGTGGAATTTGGGTGGATTTATGGGGGATTTGGGTGGAATTCGGGTGAATTTTGGGATGGATTGGAGTGGAATTTGGGTGGGGTTTGGGGGAAAATTGGGTGGGATTTGGGTGGGATTTGGGTGGAATTTGGGGTGAATTTGGGTGGAATTTGGGTGAAATTTGAGTGAAATTTGGGTGGATTCGGGGTGGAATTTGGATGGATTTGGGGGGATTTTGGGGGGATTTGGGTGGAATTTGGGGTTATTTGGGTGGAATTTGGGTGAAATATGAGTGAAATTGGGGTGGATTCGGGGTGGATTTGGGGTGGAATTTGGGTGGATTTATGGGGGATTTGGGTGGAATTCGGGGGTTATTTGGGTGGAATTTGGGTGAAATTGGGGTGGATTCGGGGGGATTTGGGGTGGAATTTGGGTGGATTTTTGGGGGATTTGGGTGGAATCCGGGTGAATTTTGGGATGGAGCGGAGTGGAATTTGGGTGGGGTTTGGTTGGGATTTGGGTGAAATCGGGTGGGGTTTGGGTGGATTCGCGTGGGATTTGGGCGTATTCCGTGGGATTTGGGCGGAGTTCGGGTGGGATTTGGGGGCTTTGGGGTTTGGGGAGCCCCGTGGGGGTTTTGGGGTGTCCTCCCCCGATTTCTGCCCCCCCCCCCCCAATTCGTGTCCCCCCCGCAGACGATCGGCGACTCAGCGATTACAACATCGGCCCCTCGGCCAGAATCAATTTGGTGCTGAAGCCGAAACTCGGGGACCCCCCCAAAGCTGGGGACCCCCCCCAGGGCCTCGGGGACCCCCCCGTGGGCTTTGGGGACCCCGGGACCCCCCCCCTGGGTTTTGGGGGGGCCCTGGGGAGGGTCCTGGGGAGACATTTGGGGGCGCAGGAGGCGCAGGCGCTGCTGGGGCAGCTCAGCAGGGTGAGCGGAGCGCGGGCTGGGGCGATGGCATTGGACTGGGATGGGACTGGGATTGGACTGGGATTGGACTGGACAAACTGGGAGGGACTGGGAGTGAACTGGGATTGAATCAGAGGAAACTGGGAGGGGAATGGGGGAACTGGGAGGGAACTGGGAGCACTGGGAGGGACTGGGAGTGAACTGGGAGTGAATCACAGGAAACTGGGAGCACTGGGGGGCACTGGGATTGGACTGGGATTGGACTGGGATTGGACAAGAGGGAACTGGGAGGGACTGGGGGGAACTGGGAGGGACTGGGAGTGAACTGGGAGTGAATCACAGGAAACTGGGAGCACTGGGGGGCACTGGGATTGGACTGGGATTGGACAAGAGGGAACTGGGAGGGACTGGGGGGAACTGGGAGGGAACTGGGGGAAACTGGGAGGGGGCTGAGAGTGAACTGGGATTGAATTAGAGGAAACTGGGAGGGAATGGGGAGGGGAATGGGGGAACTGGGAGGGAACTGGGAGCACTGGGGGGAACTGGGAGGGACTGGGAGGGAACTGGGATGGGACAAGAGGGAACTGGGAGGGACTGGGGTTGAACCACAGGGAACTGGGAGGAACTGGGGGGAAGTGGGATTGGACAAGAGGGAACTGGGAGGGACTGGGGGGCACTGGGAGGGAACTGGGATGGAGAACAGGGTGAATTTTGGAGAATTGGTTGGATTTGGGGGGGGATTTGGGGTTATTTTCGGGGGGTCCGTTGGTGTCGTGCCCGGGGGGGTCCCGGGGGTTGGTGGGGTCCCTACTTTGGGGTGTCCCCCCCAGGATTACGCGCTGGGGCTGCGGGGGCTCAGTCTGGACGACGTGGAGCGAATGGGGACGCGGCTGCTGCTGGGAGGCCCCGCCCACAGCGGCGCTGGCCCCGCCCACAGCGACACAGGCTCCGCCCACAACGGCGCCGGGCCCGCCCACCCCGGGGCTGACCCCCGCCCACAACGGCGCCGGGCCCGCCCACAGCGACACAGGCCCCGCCCACAACGGCGCCGGCCCCGCCCACCCCGGGGCTGGCCCCGCCCCCGCCGCCCCTGGCCACGCCCCCTAAAGCCCCGGCCACGCCCCCTCCCCCCAATCTCGCAGTAAAAGGGTTTTTTGGGGGAAAAAAAGGAAGCGCTGGTTTATTGGGGGGGACTGGGAGGGACTGGGGGTCACTGGGGTGAACTGGGAGCGCTGGGGGGGTCACTGGGATGAACGGGGAGTGCTGGGGGGGTCACTGGGATGAACTGGGATGAACTGGGAGCACTGGGGGGGTCACTGGGATGAACTGGGATGAATTGGGAGCGCTGGGGGGGGTCACTGGGGGGTCACTGGGATGAACCGAGATGAACTGGGGGGGTCACTGGGATGAACTGGGATGAACTGGGAGCACTGGGGGGTCACTGGGATGAACTGGGATGAATTGGGAGCGCTGGGGGGGGTCACTGGGGGGTCACTGGGATGAACTGGGAGCGCTGGGGGGGTCACTGGGATGAACTGGGATGAACTGGGGGGGTCACTGGGATGAACTGGGATGAACTAGGAGCACTGGGGGGTCACTGGGATGAACTGGGGTGAACTGGGAGCGCTGGGGGGGTCATTGGGGGGTCACTGGGGGTCACTGGGATGAACTGGGATGAACTGGGAGCGCTGGGGGGGTCATTGGGGGTCACTGGGATGAACTGGGATGAACTGGGAGCACTGGGGGGGTCACTGGGGGGGTCACTGGGATGAACTGGGATGAACTGGGAGCGCTGGGGGGGTCATTGGGGGGTCACTGGGGTGACCTGGGGTGACCTGGGAGCGCCGGGGAGGCCCCTCGCCCCGATGATTGACAGGCGGGCCCGCCCCCGCGCTCTGATTGGCCGCCGCCGCCGGCCGGAAGCGGCGGGGCCGCCGGAAGGGGCGGGGCCGAGCGCGCGAAGCCGTTTCCGGGGCAACCGCGGCCTGCGGCGCCGCTTCCGGGTACTCGGGGCGATTTTGGGGCTTTTTGGGGGGATTTGGGTTTTTTTGGGGGGGGTTTTGGGGCTCCCGGGAGGTCCCTGTGGGGGTCTGACCTGTGTCCCCCCCCACAATTCTGTTCCAGCCCCACGGAGCCGCCCCCGATGCGATTGGCGGGTAAGGGAGGATCAGTGGGGCTGGATCTATGGGGCTGGATCTCTGGGGCTCGGGCTGTGGGATTGGGGGGATCTATGGGGCAGTGAGGGGGTTGGGGGGCAGCTGGGGGTCCCTATGGGTCCCTATGGGTCAGTTTATGGGTCTCTGTGGGTGTCTATGGGTCCCTATGGGTCTCTGTGGGTCCTTGTGGGTCCCTATGGGTCCCTATGGGTCTCTGTGGGTCAGTTTATGGGTCCCTATGGGTCCCTATGGGGCTCTGTGGGTCCCTATGGGGCTCTGTGGGGCTCGGTGGGTCCCTAGGGGGCTCTATGGGTCCCTATGGGTCTCTGTGGGTCAGTGTATGGGTCTCTGTGGGTGTCTATGGGTCCCTATGGGTCTCTGTGGGTCAGTGTATGGGTCTCTGTGGGTGTCTGTGGGTCCCTATGGAGCTCTATGGGTCTCTGTGGGTCCCTATGGGGCTCTGTGGGGCTCTATGGGTCCCTATGGGTCAGTTTATGGGTCTCTGTGGGTGTCTATGGGTCCCTATGGGGCTCTGTGGGTCCCTGTGGGTCCCTATGGGTCAGTTTGTGGGTCTCTATGGGTCAGTTTATGGCTCCCTGTGTGTCCCTATGGGTCTCTATGTGTCCCTATGGCTCCCTATGCGTCGGTTTATGGGTCTCTATGGGTCACTTTATGGGTCTCTATGTGTCCCTATGGATTTCTATGTGTCCCTGTGTGTCCCTATGGGTTCCTGTGGGTCCCTATGGGTTCCTGTGGGTCCCTATGTGTTCCTATGTATCTCTATGTGTCCCTATGGGTTCCTGTGTGTCCCTATGTGTTCCTATGGGTCCCTATGGGTGTCTGTGCGTCCCTATGGGTCTCTGTGGGTTCCTATGGGTCCGTAAGGGTGTCTGTGGGTCCCTGTGGGTCCCTATGGGTCCCTATGGGTGTCTGTGGGTCCCTATGGGACTCTATGTGTCTCTATGTGTCCCTATGGGTCTCTGTGTGTCCCTATGGGTCCCTATGGGTGTCTGTGGGTCCCTATGGGTCCCTATGGGTGTCTGTGGGTCCCTGTGGGTCCCTATGGGTGTCTGTGGGTCCCTGTGGGTCCCTGTGGGTCCCTATGGGTCTCTGTGTGTCCCTATGGGTTCCTATGGGTCCCTATGGGTGTCTGTGGGTCCCTATGGGTCCCTATGTGTTCTTATGGGTCCCTATGGGTCTCTATGTGTCCCTATGGGTTCCTGTGGGTCCCTATGTGTTCCTATGGGTCCCTATGGGTCCCTATGGGTCTCTGTGTGTCCCTATGGGTTCCTATGGGTCCCTATGGGTGTCTGTGGGTCCCTATGTGTCTCTGTGTGTCCCTATGGGTCCCTATGGGTGTCTGTGGGTCCCTGTGGGTCCCTATGGGACTCTATGTGTCTCTATGTGTCCCTATGGGTCTCTGAGTGTCCCTATGGGTCCCTATGGGTCTCTGTGTGTCCCTATGGGTTCCTATGGGTCTCTGTGTGTCCCCACGTGTCCCCACGGGTCAATTTGTGTGTCCCCACGTGTCCCCGTGTCCAGGTCCGCTCCGCGTGGCCGCGGTGGCCGGCGCGGCCGCCCTGACCTGGCTGCTGCTGACGGGGCTGCTGGGGCCGGGCAGGAGCCAGAGCCCCATCCGGGGCCTGCTGGGCCGTGAGTGACCACAAACCCCCAAACCCACCCAAAATCACCCCAAAAACACCCCCCGAAACACCCCCCACCCCTGCGGAGCCTGCTGGGCCGTGAGCGACCCCAAACCCCCAAAATCACCCCAAAAACACCCCCCGAAACACCCCCACCCCTGCGGAGCCTGCTGGGCTGTGAGTGACCACAAACCCCCAAACCCCCCAAAATCACCCCAAAAACACCCCCCGAAACACCCCCACCCCTGCGGAGCCTGCTGGGCTGTGAGTGACCACAAACCCCCAAACCCACCCAAAATCACCCCAAAAACACCCCCCGAAACACCCCCCACCCCTGCGGAGCCTGCTGGGCCGTGAGCGACCCCAAACCCCCAAAATCACCCCAAAAACACCCCCCGAAACACCCCCACCCCTGCGGAGCCTGCTGGGCCGTGAGCGACCCCAAACCCCCCAAAACACCCCAAAACCCAAAATTCACCCCCAAATTCACCCTAAACCAACCCCGAAACACCCAAAAAATACCCCCAAAATTCCCCCAAAACAACCCAAAAATACCCCAGAAATCCCCCCAAACCAACCCAAAAATTCACCCCCAAATTCACCCTAAACCAACCCCGAAACACTCAAAAAATACCCCCAAAATTCCCCCAAAACAACCCAAAAATACCCCAGAAATCCCCCCAAACCAACCCAAAAATCACCCCAAAGCAACCCAAAAACAACCCCAAAATCCCCCCCAAACAACCCCAAAATCCCCCCAAATCCCCCCAAGCAACCCCAGAACCAACGCAGAAATCCCCGCCCCCGTTCCCGTTGGGCGGGGTCTCCACGTTCCCCTCCCCCCAGGTGCTGAGCGCCCCCCGACCGCAGGTGAGGGGGCGGGGCCTGTGTGGGGGCGGGGCCTGGGTTTGGGGGCGGGGCGTGGTTGTGGGTGGGCTTTGAGGTTTGGGGGCGGGGTTTGCGGTTTGGGGGCGGGGTTTGCGGTTTGGGGGCGGGGCTCTAGATATTTGTGGGCGGGGTTAGATGCTCCTGGGCGGGGTTTAGCGTTTGTGGGCGTGGTTTTATATTTGTGGGCGGGGGTTGTGTTGGTGGGCGGGATTCGGGGTTGGTGGGCGGGGTTTGATCTGGTGGGCGGGGTTTGGGAATTGGTGGGCGGGGTTTGGGGTTGGTGGGCGGGGTTTGATCTGGTGGGCGGGGTTTGGGGTTGCTGGGCGGGGTTTGATGTTTGTGGGCGGGGTTTGAATCTGGTGGGCGGGGTTTGGGGTTGGTGGGCGGGGTTTGATCTGGTGGGCGGGGTTTGTTGCTGGTGGGCGGGGGTTGGGGTTGGTGGGCGGGGTTTGATGTTTGTGGGCGGGGTTTGGGGTTGGTGGGCGGGGTTTGGGGTTGGTGGGCGGGGTTTGATGTTTGTGGGCGGGATTTGAATCTGGTGGGCGGGGTTTGGGGTTGGTGGGCGGGGTTTGATCTGGTGGGCGGGGTTTGGGGTTGGTGGGCGGGGTTTGATCTGGTGGGCGGGGTTTGGGGTTGGTGGGCGGGGTTTGATGTTTGTGGGCGGAGTTTGAATCTGGTGGGCGGGGTTTGGGGTTGGTGGGCGGGGTTTGAATCTGGTGGGCGGGGTTTGATCTGGTGGGCGGGGTTTGGGGTTGGTGGGCGGGGTTTGATGTTTGTGGGCGGAGTTTGAATCTGGTGGGCGGGGTTTGGGGTTGGTGGGCGGGGTTGTTGGTGGGCGGGGTTTGTTTGTGGGCGGGGTTTGTTGCTCGTGGGCGGGGTTTGATCTGGTGGGCGGGGTTTGGGGTTGGTGGGCGGGGTTTGATCTGGTGGGCGGGGTTTGGGGTTGGTGGGCGGGGTTTGATCTGGTGGGCGGGGTTTGGGGTTGGTGGGCGGGGTTTGGGGTTGGTGGGCGGGGTTTGGGGTTGGTGGGCGGGGTTTGGGGTTGGTGGGCGGGGTTTGTGGGCGGGGTTTGATGCTCGTGGGCGGGGTTTGATGCTCGTGGGCGGGGTTAGGGGCTGGTGGGCGGGGTCTGGGCTCCGTGGGCGGGGTCGGGCGGGGGGTGTGGGCGTGGCCTCGGCGCTGCCCCGCCCGTTTCCGGCGCAGGGCCCCGCCCCTTCCGGCCGCGCTTCCGGTGCGGGCTGCCCCGGCCGTGCCCGCGCTCCAGCCTCGCGTTCCGATTGGTCAGCGGCGCCGCCAACGTCATCGGGCCCCGGATCTGCCTGGACGGCCGGATGTGCGGCACCGCCCCCGTTACCCCGGTAACCCCGTTAATTAACCCCAATTAACCCCCATTAACCCCAATTAACCCTCAGGCTGATGAGCAGCGGCCAGAACAACGTGGGGCGCGGCCTCAACATCGCGCTGGTCAACGGTAATTAGCGCTAATGAGCGGGGAGCCGGGGAATTAATGGGATATTTGGGGGATAAGCAAGGCAGTAATTAGGGGGACGGGGTAATTAAGGGGTAATTAGGGGGTTGGGGGCTAATTAGGGGTAATTAATGGGGTAAATAGGGCATAATGAAGGCGGTAATTAGGGGTTTGAGGAGAATGAGGGTAATTAGGGGGATGAGGTAATTAAGGGGTAATTAGGGGCTTGGGGCTAATTAAGGGGTAATTTGGGGGTTAGGGGCTAATTAGGGGCAATTAATGGGGTAATTGGGGTAATTTGGGGATAATTAAGAGGTAATTAGGGACTTAGAGGTAATTAGGGGGTAATTGAGGGAGTAATTAGGAGGTTATTACGGGGTAATTAGGGGTATGTGGGTAATTAAGGGATAATTAGGGGAAATTGGAGGGCTTAGGGGGCGGTTAAGGTGGTAATTAGGGGGTAATTAGGAGGCTAGCACTAATTAAGGGCTTGGGGCAATTAGGGTAATTAGGGTGTTGGGGTAATTAGGGGGTAATTAGATGATTAATTACCCCCCACGGCTTAATTACCCCCCCCCCCCAGATCATTAATTACCCCCCTATGTTCATTAGTTCCTCCCCTAAGGGCTTCGTGACCCCCCGATAATTAATTAGCTGATTAATTAACCCCCCCAGGTCGATTTCTGGCCCCCAAATCTCCATTTGTTCCCCCCCCCAATTAATTAATTCCCCCCCTAATTAATTAATTCCCCCCCTAGGGCCTTAATCACCCCCCAACGGCCCCGCCCACCCCGCTAATTAACTAATTAAGCTGTTAATTAACCGGCAGGCGTCAATGGGGAGCTGATCGCGGCCCAGGCCTTCGACATGTGGGCGGGAGGTGAGTTGGTTTGGGGGCGAAAAACCCCGATTTTGGCTCAAAAAAAACCCCATTTTTGAGTCCAAACCCCCCAGTTTTGGGCCCCGGCGCGTTGGTGGGGGCGGCTAATTAGCGCTAATTAACTTAACGAAGACGCGGAGGAGCTGCTGAAGTTCCTGCGGCCGCTGCACGAGGGGACGTTGGTTCTCGTGGCCTCGTTCGACGACCCCGCCACAAAGTGACCGAATCCGCCGCTTTTTGGGGCGTTTTGGGCCATTTCGGGGCTTTTCTGGGGCTGGTGGGCGGGGTTTGGGGTTTTGGGGGCATTTGGGGTTTTTGGGGTTTTTGGGGGATTTGGGGTTTTTGGGGCATTTGGGGTTTTGGGGGGATTTGGGGTTTTCGGAGGGTTTGGGGGTTTTTTAAAGGGGATTTTGGAGGTTTTTTGTTAACTTGGGGGTTTTGAGGGTTTGGGGGCTTTTTGGGCAATTTGGGGCTTTTAATTGGTTTTGGGGGTTTTTCTCGGGGGGGGGTTTGGGGAATTTTGGGGGGTTTTGGGGTTTTTTTGGGATTTGGGGTTTTTTTTGTTAATTTGGGGGATTTTCGGGGCTTTGGGGATTTTGGGGCAATTTGGGGATTTTTTGGGGTTTTTTGGAGGGTTTTGGGTTTTTTTTGCGGGGGGGAGTCCCCTTATGGGTCACGGCTGGGATCTATGGGGCAGGGCTGGGATCTATGGGTCAGGGCTGGGAATCTATGGGGCAGAGTTGGGATCTATGGGGCAGGGCTGGGATCTATGGAGCAGAGTTGGGCTCTATGGGGCAGAGTTGGGAATCTATGGGGCAGGCCTGGGCTCTATGGGGCAGAGTTGGGATCTATGGGTCAGGGCTTGGATCTCCAGGTCAGGATTGAGGATCCATGGGGCAGGGCTGGGCTCTGTGGGGCAGAGTTGGGATCTATGGGGCAGGGCTGGGCTCTATGGGGCAGAGTTGGGCTCTATGGGGCAGAGTCCGGATCTATGGGTCAGGGCTGGGCTCTATGGGGCAGAGTTGGGCTCTATGGGTCAGAGTCCGGATCTATGGGTCAGGGCTCGGATCTCCAGGTCAGGATTGAGGATCCATGGGGCAGGGCTGGGCTCTATGGGGCAGAGTTGGGCTCTATGGGGCAGAGTTGGGCTCTATGGGGCAGCTCCCCGCGCCCCCCAGGCTGACGGAGGAAACGAGGCGAATCTTCGCGGATTTGGGCAGCGCGGCCGCCAAGGATTTGGGCTTCCGGGACAGTTGGGTGTTCGTGGGGGCCAAGGGGGTGCAGGACAAGAGTCCCTTCGAGCAGGTACGTGCGCTTGGGGGGCTGCCCCACACTTATGGGGCAGGGGGACCCCCCCCTGAATTTATTTCCCCCCCCAGCACGTCCGGAACAGCCGCAGCTCCAATAAGTACGAGGGGTGGCCCGAGGCGCTGGCCATGGACGGCTGCGTCCCCCGGCGGCCCCCGGACGCGCGCTGACCCACACTTGGGGGGCAGCCCCACGGCGCAGGGGGCGGCGGCCCCCGCGGCGCTTTCGGTTTGTCGGACGCTTTTTTGGGGGAATAAAAGGGTTGAGGAGGAGGATGGTGGTGGTTTGGAGGGGGGCGCCTAAGTGTGGGGCAGACCCATAAGTGACAGGGGGGGTGGTCCCGTAAGTGTGGGGCAGCCCCATAAGTGACACGGGGTTGGTCCCGTAAGTGTGGGGCAGCCCCATAAGTGACACAGGGGGTTGATGAGAATGTTCCAGAGGTTTAATTAGTGCAGAGCCCTGAGTGGAGTTAATGAGCTTTGGTCCCAGCTGGGGGGCAGGAGGTTGTGGGGCAGGACAAAGGCCCTATGGGGCAGGAGATGAGTTCTATGGGGCAGAAGTGGAGTGCTGTAGGGCAGGATAGGGGGGCTGTGGGGCACAATGGAGTGCTATGGGGCAGAATGGGGGGGCTATGGGGCAGGAATGGAGTGCTATGGGGCAGGATGAGTGGGTTATGGGGCACAATGGAGTGCCATAGGGCAGAAGGGGGAGTATGGGGCAGGAGAAAAGTTCTGTAGATCTGTAGGGCAAGGACAAAGGCGCTATGGGGCAGGAGATGAGTTCTATGGGGTAGAAATGGAGTGCTATGGGGCAGGATAGGGGGGCCATGGGGCACAATGGAGTGCTATGGGGCAGGAAGGGGAATCTATAGGGCAGAATGGGGGAGCTATGGGGCACAATGGAGTGCTGTGGGGCAGGAGGAAAGTGCTATGGGGCAGGATGGTGGATCTATGGGGCAGAATGGAGTGCTATGGGGCAACAGGAGTGTCGCTATGGGGCAGCAGGAATGACCCTATGGGGCAGGAGCGTCGCTGTGGGGCAGCCGCCCCCAGCCCCATTCCCAGGAACCTTTCGCCGGGGGGTGGGAGGGGTTGCCGTGGGTCGCCGTGGGTCGCCGTGGGTCAGCGCTGGTGCGGGTCCACCCAGCGGTAGGTGCCCTCGTACAGGAACCCGGCGCGTTTCAGCAGCTCGTCGGCCTCGGGGGGGCCCCGGCTGGGGGGCACGTGAGGGGCTGCCCCATAGCGGGGCCCCCTGCCCCATAGCGGGGCCCCAATCCTCCCCCATAGCGGGACCCCCCTGCCCCATAGCGGGGCCCCAATCCTCCCCCATAGCGGGTCCCCCCTGCCCCATAGCGGGGCCCCAATCCTCCCCCATAGCGGGACCCCCCTGCCCCATAGCGGGTCCCCCCTGCCCCATAGCGGGGCCCCAATCCTCCCCCATAGCGGGACCCCCCTGCCCCATAGCGGGGCCCCAATCCTCCCCCATAGCGGGTCCCCCCTGCCCCATAGCGGGTCCCCCCTGCCCCATAGCGGGGCCCCAATCCTCCCCCCTAGCGGGTCCCCCCTGCCCCATAGCGGGGCCCCAATCCTCCCCCCTAGCGGGTCCCCCCTGCCCCATAGCGGGGCCCCAATCCTCCCCCATAGCGGGGCCCCCTGCCCCATAGCGGGTCCCCCCTGCCCCATAGCGGGGCCCCAATCCTCCCCCATAGCGGGGCCCCCTGCCCCATAGCGGGTCCCCCCTGCCCCATAGCGGGGCCCCAATCCTCCCCCCAAGCGCCCTGGACACCCCAACCCTGCCCCATAGATTCACCCACTTGCCCCATAGATCCCCCCCAAGTGCCCCCAGCCCCACACCTGCCCCATAGCACCCCATAAGTGCCCCATAACACCCCCCAAATCCCCATTTTTCCCCCCAATTCCCACCCCCAAGTCCCCCCTCTGCCCCCCAAGTGCCCCCAGCCCCATAGCGCCCCATAGCGCCCCACACCTGCCGTGCCGATAGGGGATGGGCTTCTGGCCGCTCCGCTCGATGGCGTCGAGCAGGGGGGTGAAAATGCGCCAGGCCTCGCGTAACTCGTCACTTTCGGGGGAAAACGCCCCGGAAATGGGTCCAAAAAAGTCCCCAAATGTCCCCAATGTCCCCTCCCCCCCCAGCCCCACGTAACTCCTCATTTTGGGGTAAAACGCCCCAAAAATGGGTCCCCGAGCGTCACCTGCGCACGAAGTGCATCTGGTTGCCGCAGATGACGTCCAGCAGGAGGCGCTCGTACGCGTCCGGCAGCTTCACGCCCTGAGGGTTTGGGGCAAATTTGGGCAATTTGGGGGGTTTTTGGGGGGTTCCGAAGAATTTCTGGGATCTCCGCCCCCAGTTTTGTCTCCGAACTCCCCATTTTTGGGCCCAAATGCCCCGTTTTTTGCCCCAAACTCCCCATTCTTGCCCCAAACTTCCCATTTTGGGCCTTAAATGCCCAATTTTAGTCCCCAAACTCCCCATTTTTGGGCCCGAAATGCCCTATTTTAGTCTCCAAATGCCCCATTTTTGCCCCAAACTCCCCATTTTTGGGTCCTAACTGCCCCATTTTAGTCTCCAAAATCCCCATTTTTTTTCCGCAAACTCGCCGTTTTTTCCCCCAAACTCCGCATTTTTGCCCCAAACTCCCCATTTTGGGCCTTAAATGCCCAATTTTAGTCCCTAAACTCCCCATTTTTGTCTCCAAACTCCCCACTTTTGGGTCCAAATGCCCCATTTTTGCCCCAAACTCCCCATTTTTGGGTCCTAACTGCCCCATTTTAGTCTCCAAAATCCCCATTTTTTTCCCGCAAACTCGCCGTTTTTTCCCCCAAACTCCCATTTTTTGCCCTAAAACTCCCATTTTTTGTCCCAAAACCCCCGTTTTTCGGCCCGAACTCGCCTTGCGCCGGCTGCCGCAGCCGAGCTCGGGCTCAGGCTCCTCGCGGTGCAGGACCATCCCGCATTTCTTGGTCATCATCCTGCCCCAATATCCCCATTTTTTGCCCCCAATATCCCCATTTTTTGCCCCCAAACCCCCGTTTTTTGCCCCCAAACCCCCGTTTTCCGGCCCGAACTCGCCTTGTAGCGGCTGCCGTAGGTGAGGTCGAGCTCGGACTCCTCGGGGTGCAGGAACATGCCGGGTTTCTTGGTCATCATCTTGGCGTACACGGCCTCGTCGGGCTGCACCCGGACCACCAGCTCGTTGCGCTTGCACTGGTTGGCGAAGATGTCGCCGGGGACCGGGCGGAACTGCAGCCGAACCTCGGCCTTGCGCTCGTTCAGCGCCTTCCCGCAGCGCAGCACGAACGGGACCCCTGCCAGCGGCAATCCTATCATCGGTAAGCTCGGCGGCGTCTACACCGTCAACACTATCGGCGTCAACACCGTCAACACCGTCGGCGTCAACACCGTCAACACCGTCGGCGTCAACACCGTCATCAACATCATCGTCAACACCGTCATCAACGTCAGCGTCAACACCGTCAACACTGTCGGCGTCAACACCGTCATCAACATCATCATCAACACCGTCAACACCGTCAGCGTCAACACCGTCAACACCGTCGGCGTCAACACCGTCATCAACATCATCGTCAACACCGTCATCAACATCATCATCAACACCGTCATCAACATCATCATCAACACCGTCAACACCGTCGACGTCAACACCGTCAACACCGTCGGCGTCAACACCGTCAACACCGTCGGCGTCAACACCGTCATCAACATCATCATCAACACCATCATCAACATCATCATCAACACCGTCAACACCGTCAGCGTCAACACCGTCATCAACGTCAGCGTCAACACCGTCAACACCGTCAGCGTCAACACCGTCATCAACGTCAGCGTCAACATCGTCAACACCGTCAGCGTCAACACCGTCAACACCGTCAGCGTCAACACCGTCAACACCGTCAGCGTCAACGTCATCGTCATCATCGTCAACATCATCGTCAACACCTTCACCGCCGTCAACATCATCGTCGCCATCGTCACCACCATCGTCACCACCGTCACCACCATCGTCAACATCATCGTCACCACCGTCACCACCATCAACATCATCGTCATCATCGTCAACATCGTCAACATCATCGTCAACACCCTCGTCATCGTCACCGTCACCACCGTCAACACCCTCGTCAATGTCATCATCGTCATCGTCAACACCGTCAACGTCATCGTCAACATCATCGTCATCGTCAACGTCATCGTCAACACCATCGTCATCGTCAACACCATCGTCAACACCGTCAACGTCATCGTCAACGTCATCGTCATCGTCAACGTCACCGTCAACACCATCGTCACCGTCAACACCATCGTCACCGTCAACACCATCGTCAACACCGTCAACATCATCATCATCATCCTCAACACCGTCAACGTCATCGTCAACATCATCGTCATCGTTAACACCATCGTCAACACCGTCAACATCATCGTCAACATCATCGTCATCGTCAACATCATCGTCACCATCACCCCTGGGCCTTGCGCTCGTTCAGCGCCTTCCTGCAGCGCAGCACGAACGGGACCCCTAAGGACGGTAATTATGTCATCGTTAACGTCACCAACGTCGTCAACATCCCCGTCATCTCAACATCCCCGTCATCTCAACATCCCCGTCATCTCAACACCCTCGTCATCTCAACATCCCCGTCATCAGCAGCTCCTCCTCCTCATCTCCTCTCGTGTCACCACCACCTCCGCACCCCCCGCACTCACCGTCCCACCTCTCGTTGGCCACGCGCAGGATGGCGGCGGCGAACGTGGGGGTGGTGGAGTCGGGGGGCACCGTGGGGTCCTCCAGGTACCCCCGGCGCCGCTCGGGGGGCCCCTCGGGGTCCCCCACGTACTGACCCAGCACCACGTCCTGCAGCTGCACTGGCCCGATGCTCTTCAGCACCTTCACCTGGGGACAACGGGGACAACGGGGACCCACCATGGAGAACATGGCCATGGGACGTGGTTTTGGGGACCCACCATGGAGAACATGGCCATGGGACGTGGTTTTGGGGACCCACCATGGAGAACATGGCCATGGGATGTGGTTTGGGGGACCCACCATGGAGAACATGGCCATGGGACGTGGTTTGGGGGTCACCATGGAGAATATGGCCACGGGACGTGGTTTTGGGGCCCCACCATGGAGAACATGGCCACGGGACGTGGTTTTGGGGACCCACCATGGAGAACATGGCCATGGGATGTGGTTTGGGGACCCACCATGGAGAACATGGCCATGGGACGTGGTTTGGGGGTTACCATGGAGAACATGGCCATGGGACGTGGTTTGGGGGACCCACCATGGAGAACACGGCCATGGGACATGGTTTTGGGGACCCACCATGGAGAACATGGCCATGGGACGTGGTTTGGGGGTCACCATGGAGAACATGGCCATGGGACGTGGTTTTGGGGACCCACCATGGAGAACATGGCCATGGGACGTGGTTTGGGGGTCACCATGGAGAACATGGCCATGGGACGTGGTTTTGGGGACCCACCATGGAGAACATGGCCATGGGACGTGGTTTTGGGGACCCACCATGGAGAACATGGCCATGGGACGTGGTTTGGGGGTCACCATGGAGAATATGGCCATGGGATGTGGTTTGGGGGTCACCATGGAGAATATGGCCATGGGACGTGGTTTGGGGGTCACCATGGAGAATATGGCCATGGGACGTGGTTTTGGGGACCCACCATGGAGAACATGGCCATGGGACGTGGTTTGGGGGTCACCATGGAGAACATGGCCATGGGACGTGGTTTTGGGGACCCACCATGGAGAACATGGCCATGGGACGTGGTTTTGGGGACCCACCATGGAGAACATGGCCATGGGACGTGGTTTGGGGGTCACCATGGAGAACATGGTCATGGGACGTGGTTTGGGGACCCACCATGGAGAACATGGCCATGGGACGTGGTTTTGGGGACCCACCATGGAGAACATGGCCATGGGACGTGGTTTGGGGGTCACCATGGAGAACATGGCCATGGGACGTGGTTTGGGGGACCCACCATGGAGAACATGGCCATGGGACGTGGTTTGGGGGACCCACCATGGAGAACATGGCCATGGGACGTGGTTTTGGGGACCCACCATGGAGAACATGGCCACGGGACGTGGTTTGGGGGACCCACCATGGAGAACATGGCCATGGGACGTGGTTTTGGGGACCCACCATGGAGAACATGGCCATGGGACGTGGTTTGGGGGTCACCATGGAGAACATGGCCATGGGACGTGGTTTTGGGGACCCACCATGGAGAACATGGCCATGGGACGTGGTTTGGGGGTCACCATGGAGAACATGGTCATGGGACATGGTTTTGGGACCCTTGGGGACGTCGTTATGGGACCCACCACCCCTTGGGGACGTCGTTATGGGCCACGACCAGCACGGCGGAGCCCGCGGGTCCCGTGTCCCCTCGCGGCCGCCCCGGTGACCCCCTTGGGGCCGCTTCGGTGTCACCTTCTCGTCCCGCACGTCGTCGGCGCCGGCGGACACGGGTTTCTCCATGGCCACCAGGCACAGCATCTGCAGCAGGTGGTTCTGCATCACGTCCCTGCGGGCGAAGCCACCGGCGCGGGGACACCGCCATGTCCCAAACGTCCTCCCCAATGGCCCCAAGGTCCCCCCAATGGCCCCAGCACCCCCATGTCCCCAATATCCCCTCAATGTCCCCATGTATCCAATGTCCCCTATGTCTCCAATATCCTCCCAATGTCCCCATGTGTCCAATGTCCCCAACACCCCAACGTCCCCAACACTCCCATGTCCCCAATATCCCCCCAATGTCCCCAACACCCCAACGTCCCCAATGTCCTCAACATCCCCATGTCCCCAACATCCCCCATGTCCCCAACATCCCCCCAACATCCCCATGTCCCCAACAGCCCCATGTCCCCAATTCCCCCAACGTCCCCCCAATGTCCCCCCGCCACCCCAAGGCCGGGGACGCCCCCCCGACGTCCCCAAGGCCACCGCGGCGTCGCCAGGGCCACCTGATGATGCCGAAGTCATCGAAGTAGCCGCCGCGGCCCTCGGTGCCGAACGGCTCCTTGAACGTCACCACCACGCACGCCACGTTGTCCCGGTTCCAGATGGGGCCAAAGAGGCGGTTCCCGAACCTGGGGGCGGGGGGACACACACGTGGGGCTCGGGGGGAGGTCCCCAAGTGTCCCCGAGTGTCCCCGAGTGTCCCCGTGTCCCCACCGGAGCACCATGAGGTTCTGCACCATCTCCTTGCCCAGGTAGTGGTCGATGCGGTAAAGCTGCTCCTCGCGGAAAAGCGCCCCCAGGTGGGCGGAAAGGGCGTCCGAGCTGGGCAGGTCCCGCCCGAACGGCTTCTCCACGATCACCCGCGTCCACCTGGGGACATGGGGACACGTTGGGGACACCGCGGGGACACCGCGGGGTGAGGGACGTCATGGGTCGTAAAGACCTTGACCCAACTGGAGGCGTCTGCCAATGGACAAGGGGACACGCTGGGGACAAGGGGATGTGATGGAGACATGGGGACATCATGGGGACACCTTGGGGACATGGGGACATCATGGGGACACCTTGGGGACACCGCGGGGTGAGGGACGTCATGGGTCGTAAAGACCTTGACCCAACTGGAGACGCCTGTCAATGGACAAGGGGACCCGCTGGGGACAAGGGGATGTGATGGAGACATGGGGACATCACGGGGACACCTTGGGGACATGGAGACATCATGGGGACATGTTGGGGACACATTGGGGACACCGCGGGGTGAGGAACGTCATGGGTCATAAAGACCTTGACCCAACTGGAGACGCCTGTCAATGGACAAGGGGACCCGTTGGGGAAAAGGGGATGTCATGGAGACATGGGGACATCATGGGGACACCTTGGGGACATGGAGACATCATGGGGACACCTTGGGGACACCGCGGGGTGAGGGACGTCATGGGTCGTAAAGACCTTGACCCAACTGGAGACGCCTGTCAATGGACAAGGGGACCCGTTGGGGACAAGGGGATGTCATGGAGACATGGGGACATCATGGGGACACCTTGGGGACATGGGAAGGTTGGGGGGACACGTTGGGGACACATTGGGGACACCACGGGGTGAGGGACGTCATGGGTCGTAAAGACCTTGACCCAACTGGAGACGCCTGCCAATGGACAAGGGGACGCGGTGGGACATGGGGACACCTTGGGGACATCAAGGGGACACCCCATGTCCCAAATATCCCCAATGTCCCCAGCACCCCCCTGTCCCCAATATCCCCCCAACATCCCCAACGTCCCCAATATCCCCCATGTCCCCAACACCCCCAATATCCCCAATGTCCCCAATCCTCCCATGTCCCCAACACCCCCATGTCCCCAACATCCCCCCAATCCTCCCCATGTCCCCAACACCTCCACGTCCTCAATATCCCCATGTCCCCAACATCCCCGCAATGTCCCCAACGCCCCCACGTCCTCAATATCCCCCCAACATCCCCAACAGCCCCATGTCCCCGATCCCCCCAACGTCCCCAAGATCCCCCCAATGTCCCCAACGCCCCCATGGCCCCGACACCCCCATGTCCCCAACATCCCCAATATCCTCCCAATGCCCCCAACAGCCCCATGTCCCCAATCCCCCCAACATCCCCAACACCCCCCATGTCCCCAACGCCCCCACGTCCCCAACATCCCCCCCACGTCCCCAGCGTCCCCCACGTCCCCAACGCCCCCACGTCCCCAACATCCCCCCCACGTCCCCAGCGTCCCCACGTCCCTACCCCGGGGCCATGCAGGTGTCGCGCAGGTGCCGGGTGACGGTCCCGTAGAGCGTGGGGGGCAGCGCCAGGTAGAAGAGGCGGTGGGCGCGGGGCCCCCCCGGCAGCGCCCGCAGGTGCTGATCCAGCGCCCGGAACGTCCCCTCGTCCCCGTACTGTCCCTGCACGAAGCTCTGGCGCTCGAAGAACCGGCCCAGCAGCTCCTCCTCCCCCGGGGACACCTGCGGGACGTGGGGACATTGGGGACAATGGAGACATAGGGGACACCTGTAGGACGTGGGGACGTTGGGGACATGGGGGACATTGGGGACATGGGGGACACCTGTAGGACGTGGGGACGTTGGGGACATGGGGGACACCTGCGGGACATGGGGACATTGGGGACATGGGAGACACCTGCGGGACGTGGGGACGTTGGGGACATTGGGGACAATGGGGACATGGGGGACACCTGTAGGACGTGGGGACGTTGGGGACATGGGGGACACCTGCGGGACATGGGGACATTGGGGACATGGGAGACACCTGCGGGACGTGGGGACGTTGGGGACATTGGGGACAATGGGGACATGGGGGACACCTGTAGGACGTGGGGACGTTGGGGACATGGGGGACATTGGGGACATGGGGGACACCTGCAGGACGTGGGGACGTTGGGGACATGGGGGACATGGGGGACACCTGCGGGACGTGGGGACGTTGGGGACATGGGGGACACCTGCGGGACGTGGGGACATTGGGGACACTGGGGACATGGGGGACACCTGCGGGACGTGGGGACATTGGGGACACTGGGGACATGGGGGACACCTGCGGGACGTGGGGACGTTGGGGACACTGGGGACATGGGGGACACCTGCGGGACGTGGGGACGTTGGGGACATGGGGGATATGGGGGACACCTGCGGGACGTGGGGACGTTGGGGACACTGGGGACATGGGGGACACCTGCGGGACGTGGGGGACATGGGGGACATTGGGGCATTGGGGGATATGGGGGACATGGAGGATACCTGCGGGACGTGGGGACACTGGGGACATGGGGGACAATGGGGATATTGGGGACGTGGGGGCATTGGGGATATTGGGGACATAGGGACGTTTGGGACATTGCGGGGATATGGGGACATTGGGGACATGGGGGACATCTGTGGGACATGGGGACGTTGGGGACATTGGGGGGATATGCGGATATTATGGACATGGGGACATCAGTGACATGGGGGGATATGGAGACATGGGGACATTGGGGGACATGGGGACACTGGGGGGACTGTTGTCACCTTGAGGTGGGGGTGGCAGCGCTCCCGGAGCTCGGTGACACTGAGGGGGGTGCGGGCGAAGCCGGTGACGTGGGTGACATCGGGGAGGAGCCCGTCCCGGAACAGCCACCTGGGGACATGGGGACAACGGGGACATGGGGACAACGGGGACAATGAGAACAACGGGGACATGGGGACAATGGGGACACTCGTGTCACCCCCTGTGTAACCCCCCCCACCCAGTGCCACCGAATCCCCAGAAACGGGCACCTGGGGACACCCCGGTCACCGAACCCCGTTGTCACCGTCACCATGGGGACACTGGGGCATTACTGGTTTGGGGGGGACTGGGGGGAACTGGTTATACTGGGGACACTGGGGGGACTGGTTATACTGGGGACACTGGTTATACTGGGGGAACTGGGAGCACTAGGACACACTGGGAGCACTGGGAGGGACTGGTTATACTGGGAGAACTGGTTATACTAGGGGAACTGGGAGGGACTGGTTATACTGGGGGAACTGGGAGCACTGGGAGGGACTGATTATCCTGGGGGAACTGGGGGGACTGGGGGAACTGGTTATACTGGGGGAACTGGGAGCACTGGGGGACACTGGGAGGGACTGGTTATACTGGGAGAACTGGTTATACTGGGGGAACTGGGAGGGACTGGTTATACTGGGGGAACTGGTTATACTGGGGGAACTGGGGGGACTGGGAGCACTGGGAGGGACTGGTTATCCTGGGGGAACTGGGGACACTGGGGGGACTGGTTATACTGGGAGAACTGGTTATACTGGGGACACTCGGAGGGACTGGTTATACTGGGAGGGAGTGCTTATACTGGGGGAACTGGTTATACTGGTCATACTGGTCCCATTTACCAGAGCGTGGGGTAAATCTTCTTCCGAGCCAGGTCACCCTGCGGGGGGAGGAGCCACATTCAGGCCCCGCCCACCCCTGGCTCCGCCCCTTCTGACTCCGCCCCCCTCTGGCCCCGCCCCCTCCCGGCCCCGCCCCCTCCCGGCCGGAAGCTGCCGCCTCAGGGCGGGGGAGGGGAGGAGGAAGCAGGGCCCCAAATTCCCCTTCTTTTTCGCCCCAATTTCCCTTTTTTTTCCACCCCAATTTCCCCTTTTCACCCCAATTTCCCCTTTTTTCACCCCAAGTCAACACCCAGGCCCAATGTTAACCCCCCCCACCGCCCAAAATCCCCCTTTTTACCCCCCAAAATCCTCCTCTTTACCCCCAAAATCCCCCCCAAGGCCCCAAATCCCCCTTTTCACCCCCAATTTCCCCCCCCCAGGCCCAAATTCCCCCGTTTAACGCCCCAATTTCTCCCTCTGGGCCCCAAATTCCCCCCTTTTCCCCCACTTTACCCCCCAAATCCCCGTTTTTACCCCTGAATTCCTCTTTTCTACCCCAAATCCCTTCTTTTAACCCCCCAAAGTGCCATTTTTTACCCCCATTTTTCACTCTATTTCAATCTCTTTCCAACTTTGCCCCCCAGTCCCCCAATCCCCATTTAAACATTTTCTCCCAATCCCTATTTCCCCCAAAATTCCCCATATTTCCCCCCAAACCCGCATTTTTCCCCCAAACCCTCATTTTTCCTCCCCAAACCCGCATTTTCCCAAAAATTCCCCCTTTTCCCCCCAAAACTCCCCTTTTCCCCCAAATTCTCCCTTCCCCCCAAAAACTCCCCATTTTCCCCCCCCAAATTCCCCCCAAATCCCCCAAATTCCCCCCAAATCCCCCATTTTTTCCCCCAAATCCCCCATTTTTTCCCCCAAATCCCCCCTTTCCCCCCCCAAGTTCCCCCATTTTCCCCCCAAACCCCCCATTTTCCCCCCCAAACCCCCATTTTTCCCAAAAAAAATTCCCCCTTTCCCCCCAAAACTCCCCCTTTTCCCCCCAAATTCTCCCTTCCCCCCCAAAACTCCCCATTTCCCCCCCCCCAATTCCCCCCAAACCCCCTTTTTCCCCCAAATCCCCCATTTTCCCCCCAAATCCCCCCTTCCCCCCCCAAATTCCCCCTTTCCCCCCCAAACCCCCATTTTCCCCCCAAACCCCCATTTTTCCCAAAAAAAATTCCCCCTTTTCCCCCCAAAACTCCCCCTTTTCCCCCCAAATTCTCCCTTCCCCCCCAAAACTCCCCATTTTCCCCCCCCAAATTCCCCCCAAACCCCCTTTTTCCCCCAAATCCCCCATTTTCCCCCCCAAATCCCCCCTTCCCCCCCCCAAATTCCCCCATTTTCCCCCCAAACCCCCCATTTTCCCCCCAAACCCCCCATTTTTCCCCCAAAAAAATCCCCCTTTTCCCCCCCAAAACTCCCCCTTTTCCCCCCAAATTCTCCCTTCCCCCCCAAAACTCCCCATTTTCCCCCCCCAAATTCCCCCCAAACCCCCTTTTCCCCCCAAATCCCCCATTTTTCCCCCCAAATCCCCCCTTTCCCCCCCCAAATCCCCCATTTTTACCCCCAAATCCCCCCTTTCCCCCCCAAATCCCCCCTTCCCCCCCCCAAGTTCCCCCCTTTCCCCCCCCCAAGTTCCCCCCCTTTCCCCCCCAGATCCCCCCATTTCCCCCGGCCCCAAACCCGCGGGTTTTGGCCCCGTTTTGGCGACTCACGGAGGCCCCCAGCACGACGATGCTGAGCGGCTGCTCCCCCCCGGGAAGGTCCCGTCGCGGTTCAGCTCCTGCCGCAGCCACTCGAACCGGGGGGGCCCCGACACTTCTGGGGGGGCCCCGCAATTCACAGGGGTCACCGGGGCCGAAACCCCCCCAAAAAAACCCAAAAAATCCCACTTTTCTACCCCAAAATCCCACTCTTCTACCCCCAAAAATCCCACTTTTCCACCCCCCAAAAGAACCGCTTGTGATTGGGGGGGGGGTCCCCAAAACCTCTGGGGGGGCCCCGCAATTTGGGGGGTCACAGCGGCCAAAACCCCCCCCAAAAAAAACCCAAAATCCCACTTTTCTACCCCAAAATCTCACTTTTCTACCCCCAAAATCCCACTTTTCCACCCCCCCAAAAGAACCACCTGTGATTAAGGGGGGTCCCCAAAACCTCGGGGGGGGCACCAGAATTTGGGGGGGTCACAGGGGCCAAAAACCAAAAAAAACACTCCCAAAATCCCACTTTTCCACCCCCAAAAACACCTGCCATAGGGTGGGGGGGTCCCCGAAACCTCTGGGGGGGACACAAGAATTTGGGGGGTCACGGCGGCCAAAAATCCCCCCAAAATCCCACTTTTCTACCCCCAAATCCCACTTTCCCCCCCCCGCCCCCCAAAAACCCCCAAACCCCCATTTTTCCACCCAAAAATCCCCCCCAAATTGTCTGGGGGGGGTCACTAATTAACCCCCCCCCCGCTCTAATTACCTCCCCTAATTAACCCCAAATTACCCCCCACCAACCTTAATTACCCCCCTCCCTTTAATTACCCCCCAGCCCCCCCTAATTAACCCTCCTGGCCCTAATTAACACCCCCCCACTCCCTAATTAACCCCCCCCGGCCCTAATTAACCCCCAAAATGCCCCAAATCCCCCCCTAGGACCCCAAAATCCCCCTAATTAACGCCCCTCGGCCCTAATTAACCCCCCCAGGCCCTAATTAAGCCCTCCCCGGCCCTAATTAACCCCCCAAAATTCCCCAAATCCCCCCCAAGGCCCCCAAATCCCCCTAATTAACCCCCCGCGGCCCTAATTAACCCCCCAAAATCCTCCTAATTAACCCCCCCAGGCCCTAATTAACCCCCCAAAATGCCCCCAATCCCCACCAGGACCCCAGAATCTCCCTAATTAACCCCCCGCGGCCCTAATTAACCCCCCCAGGCCCTAATTAACCCCCCAAAATGCCCCTAATTAACCCCCCTAGGCCCTAATTAACACCCCCCCGGCCCTAATTAACCCCCCAAAATGCCCCCAATCCCCCCCCAGGGCCCCCAAATCCCCCTAATTAACCCCCCCAGGCCCTAATTAACCCCCCAAATGCCTCAAATCCCCCTAATTAACACCCCCCCGGCCCTAATTAACAACCCCCCACTCCCCAATTAACGCCCCCAGGCCCTAATTAACACCGCCCGCTCCCTAATTAACCCCCCCCGGCCCTAATTAACCCCCCAAAATGCCCCCAATCCCCCCCCAGGACCCCCCAAATCCCCCCCAAATGCCCCAAATCGCCCCGAATTGTCCCCAAATCGCTCCCCCCAACGCCCCCCCCCTTTCCGCCCCCCGACCCCCCAGTTTTCGGCCCCCCCACCTTCCGGCTCCATCCCCGGAACCGCCGCTCCCCGCACGCTGGCGCGACTCCCCATTCTCCTCCCGCACGGCCACGCCCCCTCCACCCCCAGCCAATCACCGCCCAGCCACCGCCCCCCTCCACCAATAGCGACGACAAGGGGGCGGCGCCACGCGTGGGCGCGCCCAATCAAAATACCCGCTGGGCGTGACGACTTATCCCCCCCCCTCCGCTTCTTTAATCACCGGGGCGCCATGACACTTAACGAGGCGGAAGTTTTGGCGTGAGTTACGCAATGCGGGAGGGGGATTTCCGTTTCCGGCGGAAGCGGCTCAGAAGGGAGAAGGCAGCGGAGGGTGCGGACGCGCTTTTCGGAGCTCCCGGGCCCCGCGGCCTATGAACGGGGGGGAACGGAGGGGCCGGCGGGACATGGTGCAGCCCGGGGGGGGCGGCGGCGCCGGGCCCGGCCCCGCTGAGGCCGGAGGAGCCGCCGGGGAGGAAGCGGCGGCGGCGGCGGCGGCCGGGAGGGGCCCGGCCGAGCTCGGGGGGAGCCCCGAGGTGCTGCAGAGGCTGCTGGAGGAGAACAGGGAGCTGAAGGGTGAGCGGCTGGGGGGGCTGGAGGGAACTGGGAGGGATTGGGACAGGATTGAGGGGAACTGGGAGGGACTGGGACAGGATTGAGGGGAACTGGGAGGGACTGGGACAGGATTGGGGGGAACTGGGAGGGACTGGGACAGGATTGAGGGGGACTGGGACAGGATTGGGGGGAACTGGGAGGGACTGGGACAGGATTGGGGGGAACTGGGAGGGACTGGGGGGGACTGGAGCAGGATTGGAGGGAACTGGAAGGGACTGGGACGGGATTGGAGGGAACTGAGAGGGACTGGGGGGAACTGGGAGGGGCTGGGACAGGATTGGAGGGACTGGGGAGAACTGGGAGGAACTGGGAAGGACTGGGACAGATTGGAGGGAACTGGGAGGGACTGGAACAAGAGTGGGAGGGACTGGGACAGGATTGGACGGAACTGGGAGGGAGTGGGACAGAACTGGGAGGGATGGGGGGGACTGGGTCAGCATTACAGGGGAACTGGGAAGGACTGAGACAGGATTGGGGGAAACTGGGAGGGATTGGGAAGGACTGGGGCAGGATTAGGGAAGAACTGGGATGGGCTGGAACAGGATTACAGGGGAACTGGGAGGGACTGGGACAGGACTGGGGGGGACTGGGAGGGATTGGGCAGGACTAGGGAGGAACTGGGAAGGACTGGGACAGGACTTGGGAGGGACTGGGACAGGACTAGGGAGGAACTGGGAGGGACTGGGACAGGACTAGGGAGGAACTGGGAGGGACTGGGACAAGATCACAGAGGAACTGGGAAGGGCCTCCATATCCCCATTGTCACCGGTGCAGCGGGTCCCTTTGGGGACACGTTGAGCTGCAGTGGCTGCAGGGCCTGGGGGGGTCCCGTGTCCCCAGTGTCCCCCATGTCCCAATGTCCTCAATACCCCCATTGTCCCCCATTGTCCCCAATGTCCCCAATGTGTCCCCGTGTCCGCAGGGGCCCTGTCGCGCTGCAGCGCGTGCCTGCGGCTGCGCCTGGACGAGCTGCGGCGGCTGCAGGGCCAGCGCCGGGGCGAGTGGCAGCTGCTGTGGGGCCGCTGGGGCCAAGCGCGGGCGCTGGTCGAGCGGCTGCGCCGGGAGCGGGACGAGGCCGCTCGGTGGCACCGCGGGGACGTCGGGGACACCGCTGACACCGCTGACACCGCCGCCACTGCCCCCAGCCACCCTGGGGACGCGCAGGTAGGGGACGTGCAGCACACGGGTCCCCCCGTGGCACCTGTGTCCGCGAGTGTCACCTCGTGTCCTTGTGTGTCCCTGAGTGTCACCGTGTGTTTCTGTGTGTCTGAGTGTCACCTCGTGCCCCTGTGTCCCCCTGAGTATCCCTGTGTGTCCTTGTATCCCTGGGTGTCACTTCATGTCCCTGAGTGTCATTTTGTGTCCCTGTGTCCCCCTGAGTGTCACCTTGTGCCCCTGTGTGTTCCCTTGTCCCCCTGAGTGTCACTGTGTGTCTCTGTGTCCCTGTGTGTCCCCTTGTCCCCCTGAGTGTCACTGTGTCCGTGAGCGTCACCTCATGTCCCTGTGTGTCCCTGAGTGTCATCTCATGTCTTTGTGCGTCCCCAAGTGTCACGTTGTGTCTGTGTGTCCTCGAGTGTCGCCTCATGCCCCTGTGTGTCCCCTTGTCCCCCTGAGCATCATGTCATGTCCCCTGCGTGTCCCCTTGTCACCCCTACATGTCCTGTTGTCCCCTTGTGTGTCCCCGCCTTGTCCCCCTCCCTGTCCCCTGCGTGTCCCCCCAGGTGTCCCCACGTCTTCTCCCTGTCCCCCCAGAGCCCCGAGGTGACCCCACAGGAGGAAGTGACACCAGAGGTGACAGCGGAGGTGACAGCACAGGAGTCCCCCCTGTCCCCGCCCAGGCGGGACGAGGACGTCCCCGTGTCACCCCCCGACCCCAGGTGAGCCCCGGCCCCCTTTGGGGACACCCTCCGATGTCCCCAACGTCCCCAGACCCCGTGTCCTTGTCCCCAACAGCCCCACGGAGCAGCTGAGGCAGCGGCTGGCGGCAGCGGAGGCCGAGTGAGTGACACTTTGGGGGTTATTTTGGGGGACACTTTGGGGGTTATTTTGGGGAGGCTTTGGGGACACTCTGGGGACACTTGAGTTATTTTGGGGAGACTTTGGGGACCCTTTGGGGACACTTGGGGGGTTATTTTGGGGAGGCTTTGGGGGCACTCTGAGGACACTTGGGTTATTTTGGGGGACACTCTGGGGACACTCTGGGGGGTTATTTTGAGCACATTTGGGGGACCCTTTGGGGACACTCTGGTGACACTTGGGTGGTATTTCAGGGACACTTGGGGGGTTATTTTGGGGGCACTTGGGGGATATTTTAGGGACACTTTGGGGACACTGCGGTGACCCCCCGGTGCCGTTTCCAGGCTGGCGACGGCGCGCGAAGCCCAAGCGGCCGCCGAGCGCCGAGCGCAGGACGTGACCCGGCGCGCCGAGCTGCAGCTCCAGGCCCTGCGGCGGCAGCTGGAGGTTCGGGGACACTCGGGGACATTTGGGGGGACACCCAGGGACACCCCCCGCGGTGCTGATGCGTCCCCCGTGTCCCCAATGTCCCCGAGCAGCAGGACAAGGCGCAGGTGCAGGCGCAGGTGACGTCGCTGCTAGGAGAGCTGAGGGAGAGTCAGAGCCGGCTGGAGAGGAGCAGGAGGGACAGGGACGAGCTGGAGCAACGGTGGGGACAATGACATGTCACCGGGGGGGAACAGAGGGACAGGGACGAGCTGGAGCAACGGTGGGGACAACGACATGTCACCGGGGGGGACAGAGGGACAGGGACAAGCTGGAGCAATGGTGGGGACAATGACATGTCACCGGGGGGGAACAGAGGGACAGGGACGAGCTGGAGCAACGGTGGGGACAATAACATGTCACCGGGGCGGGGGACAGAGGGACAGGGGCGAGCTCAAGCAATGGTGGGGTCCCCTTCCCTGTCCCCATGTCCTTGCTGTCCCCGTTGCTGTCCCCGTTGCTGTCCCCGTTGCTGTCCCCGTTGCTGTCCCCATGTTCCTGATGTCTCTGTCCCCGTCCCTGTCACCATAATCCCTGATGTCCCTGTCCCCATAGTCCCTGAGGTCCCCGTCCCCATAGTCCCTGAGGTCCCTGATGTCCCCGTCCCTGTCCCCATCGTCCCAGATGTCCCCGTCCCTGTCCCCATCGTCCCAGATGTCCCCGTCCCTGTCCCCATCGTCCCAGATGTCCCTGATGTCTGTGTCTGTATGGTCCCTGATGTTCATGTCCCTGATGTCCCCATCCCTGTCCCCACAGTCCCTGAGGTCCCTGATGTCCCTGTCCCCATGTCCCTGATCTCCCTGTCCCCATGTCCCTGATGTCCCCGTGCGTGTCCCCACAGGGCCCGCGTGGCCGGCGAGCGCTGTCACACGCTGGAGGAGGTGACAAAGGGACACGGGCTGCAGCTGGACCAGCTGCGCCTGCAGGTGCAGAACCTGGAGACCGCGCTGCGCGTGGAGAGGCACGCGGCCACCGAGGAGAAGTGGGTGACACGGGGACATGGGGACACAGGGGGACATGGGGACATGCGGCCACCGAGAAGTGGGGGACACGGGGACACGGGGGGACATGGGGACATGCGGCCACCGAGGAGAAGTGGGTGACATGGGGACACGGGGGGACATGGGGACATGCGGCCACCGAGGAGAAGTGGGTGACGTGGGGACACGGGGGGACATGGGGACACGCGGCCACCGAGGAGAAGTGGGTGACGTGGGGACACGGGGGGACATGGGGACACGTGGCCACCGAGGAGAAGTGGGTGACATGGGGACACGGGGGGACATGGGGACACGCGGCCACTGAGGAGAAGTGGGTGACATGGGGACACCGGGGACATGGGGACATGGGGGGACATGGAGACACGAGGCCACTGAGGAGAAGTGGGTGACATGGGGACACCGGGGACATGGGGACACCGGGGGGACACGGGGACACGGGGGGACATGGAGACACGAGGCCACTGAGGAGAAGTGGGTGACATGGGGACACCGGGGAGAAGTGGGGGACACTTTAGGGACACTTTGGGGTCACATGGGAGGTATTTTGGGGACACATGGGGGGTATTTTAGGAACACTTTAAGGATACTTGGGGGACACTTGGGGGGTATTTTAGGGACACTTGGGGGACACTTTGGGGACACTTGGGGGATATTTTAGGGACACTTTGGGGACACTTGGGGGGTATTTTAGGGACACTTGGGGGGTATTTTAGGGACACTTTAGGGATATTTTAGGGAGACTTGGGCGATATTTTGGGGACACTTTAGGGATATTTTAGGGAGACTTGGGGGATATTTTGGGGACACTTTAGGGATATTTTAGGGAGACTTGGGGGATATTTTGGGGACACTTTGGGGACGGTTTGGGGACACTCTGGGGACCCTTCGGGCCTGTCCGCAGGCGGAAGCTGGTGCAGCTGCAGGTCGCCTATCACCACCTGTTCCAGGAGTACGACGCCCACATCAAGGCCGGCGCCCTCGGGGACACGCGCGACCAGGTCGGGGACACCGGGGACACTGCGTGCTGGGGACCGTTTGGGGACAAAGGGGCCCTTGGGGACACTGGGGTGGCCCTTGGGGACGTTGGGGTGAGCCTTGGGGACACTGAGGGTGGGTCTTTGCCACCTTGGGGACACTGGGGTGACATTTGGGGACACTGGGATGAGCCTTGGGGACACTGAGGGTGGGTCTTTGTCACCTTGGGGACACTGGGGTGACATTTGGGGACACTAGGATGAGCCTTGGAGACACCGAGGGTGGGTCTTTGTCACCTTGGGGACAGTGGGGTGACATTTGGGGACACTGGGTGACCCTTGGTGACCCTGAGGTGCCCATGGGCTGACACTGGGGTGACTCTGGTGACAATAAAGTGACACAAGACGTAATGAAGTCATAGGCCTGACTGGGTCTCTCTATCCCTGTGGGGTGACACTGGGTGACATGAGGTGACACTGAATGACCTGGGGCACCCTTGGGGACCCCAAGGTGACACTGGGGGACCATTGGGGACCCCACAAACATACTTGGGGACCCCGAGGTGACTCTGGTGACAATAAAATGATAATAAGGTGACATGAGAAGTAATGAAGTTATAGGGCTGACTGAGCCTCTGTATCCCTGTGGGGTGACACTGGGTGACCCTTGGGGACCCCGAGGTGCCTGTGGGGTGACCCTGGTGACACTGAGGTGACTGTGGTGACAATAGAGTGACAATAGAGTGACATGAGAGGTAATGAAGTCATAGGCCCGACGGGGTCTCTGTGTCCCTATGGGGTGACACCGGGTGACCTGGGGTGGCACCGGGTGAGCTGGGGGACCCTTGGGGACACTTGGGGACACTTTGGGGACACTTGGGATATTTTGGGGACACTTGGGATATTTTAGGGACACTTGGGGGGTATTTTAGGGACACTTGGGGGTATTTTGGGGACACTTTAGGGATATTTTAGGGAGACTTGGGGGATATTTTGGGGACACTTTGGGGACACTTGGGGGGTATTTTAGGGACACTTGGGGGTATTTTGGGGACACTTTAGGGATATTTTAGGGAGACTTGGGGGGTATTTTGGGGACACTTTGGGGACACTTGGGGGGTATTTTGGGGACACTTTAGGGATATTTTAGGGAGACTTGGGGGGTATTTTGGGGACACTTTGGGGACACTTGGGGGGTATTTTGGGGACACTTTAGGAATATTTTAGGGAGACTTGGGGGATATTTTGGGGACACTTGGGGGGTATTTTGGGGACACTTTAGGGATATTTTAGGGACACTTGGGGGATATTTTGGGGACACTTTGGGGACACTTGGGGGGTATTATAGGGACACTTGGGGGGTATTTTGGGGACACTTTAGGGATATTTTAGGGACACTTGGGGGATCTTTTGGGGACACTTTGGGGACACTTGGGGGGTATTTTGGGGACACTTTAGGGATATTTTAGGGAGACTTGGGGGATATTTTGGGGACACTTAAGGGGTATTTTAGGGAGACTTGGGGGATATTTTAGGGACAGTTTGGGGACACTTGGGGGGTATTTTAGGGACACTTGGGGGTATTTTGGGGACCCTTTGGGGATATCTTAGGGAGACATTTTGGGGACACTTTAGGGATATTTTAGGGACACTTGGGGGGTATTTTGGGGACACTTTAGGGATATTTTAGGGACACTTGGGGGATATTTTGGGGACCCTTTGGGGACACTTGGGGGGTATTTTGGGGACACTTTAGGGGTATTTTAGGGAGACTTGGGGGATATTTTGGGGACACTTTGGGGTTATCTTAGGGAGACATTTTGGGGACACTTTAGGGATATTTTAGGGACACTTGGGTATTTTGGGGACACTTTAGGGATATTTTAGGGAGACTTGGGGGGTATTTCGGGGACACTTTGGGGACTCTTGGGGGGTATTTTGGGGACACTTGGGGGATATTTTGGGGACACTGTTGGGACACTTGGGGGGTATTTTAGGGACACTTGGGGGATATTTTGGGGACACTTTAGGGATATTTTAGGGAGACTTGGGGGATATTTTAGGGACACTTTAGGGATATCTTAGGGAGACTTGGGTGATATTTTAGGGACACTTTGGGGACACTTGGGGGGTATTTTAGGGACACTTGGGGTGTATTTTGGGGACACTTTAGGGATATCTTAGGGAGACTTGGGGGGTATTTTGGGGACCCTTTGGGGATATCTTAGGGAGACATTTTGGGGACACTTTAGGGATATCTTAGGGACACTTGGGGGGTATTTCGGGGACCCTTTGGGGCCAGGTTGCGGGTGTTTCGGGGACGCCCTGGGGGGGTGGCCGGGGGGTGACCGCGCTGCCGCTGCCCCGCAGGAGCTGGGGGACGCCCGCGCGCGCCTGGCGGCGGCCGAGGAGGCGCTGGCGGCCAAGCAGGAGCTGATCGACAAGCTGAAGAGCGAGGCCGAGCGGCAGCGGGCCACCATGGAGACCATCCCGGTGCTGCAGGCGCAGGTGGGGCCCCCCCGGCGCGGGCGCCTCTGGGGACACCGCGGTGCCGCTGCCGGCAGGAGGGTGACAATGAAGGGACACGAGAGGCAATGACTTACAGGCCTGGCTGGGCCCCTTTATCCCTATGGGGTGAACTTGGGGACACTGAGGTGACCCCGGGGTGGCCCTGGTGACACTGGGGTGGCTCTGGTGTCAATGAAGTGACAATAGAGTGACAGGAGAGGTGATGAAGTTGTGGGCCTGGCTGGGCCTCTGTATCCCGGTGACCCTTGGGGACCCCCGCACGGGGACTTTTTGGGGACCTTTTTGGGGATAGTTTTGGGGATTTTGGGGGACTTTTTGGGGACGTTTTTGGGGATAGTTTTGGGGACTTTTTGGGGGATGTTTTTGGGGACATTTTGGGGATGTTCTTCGGGATGTTTCGGGGATGTTTTGGGGATGTTTGGGGACCTTTTGGGGGACGTTTTTGGGGACGTTTCAGGGACGTTTCGGGATTTTTTGGGCACCTTTTGGGGTTGTTTTGAGGACATTTGGGAACTTTTTTTTTGGCGACACTCGGGCAGTTTTTTGGGCCTTTTTGGAGACATTTTGGGGAGGTTTTTTGGGGACATCTTGGGGACTTTTTTGGACGTTTTGGGGACATTTTTTTTGGGGATGCTGCGCCCCCCCCCAGGCCGAGATCTACCGCGCGGACTTCGAGGCGGAGCGGGCGGCGCGGGAGCAGCTCCACGCGCAGCGGGACGCCCTGCAGGAGGCGCTGCGCAGCCTGCGCCTGCGCCTCGACAGCGAGGGGGCGCAGAGGTGAGCGCGGGGACCCCAAAACACCCAAAACGGCCCCAAAATCTGCCCCGGGACGCGGAAAAACCACCAGAAACAGCCCCTGAAACCCCCCCCAGTCCTGCCCAAATAGCCTCCTAAAAAATCACCCCCAAAAGTCCTCCCCAAAACCCTCCCAAAAACCACCCCCAAAACCCACCGATCCTCTCCAAAAGTGCTCCCAAAAATCACCCCCAAAACCGCCTGATCCTCCCCAAAAATCCTCCCCAAAACCCCCCAAAATCCTCCCAAAAACCAGCCCCAAAACCGCCTGATCCTCCCCAAAAATCCTCCCCAAAACCCCCCAAAATCCTCCCAAAAACCACCCCCAAAACCCCCCGATCCTCCCCAAAAATCCCCCCCAAAACCGCCCAATCCTCCCCAGAAATCCTCCCCAAAACCCAACGACCCTCCCCAAAATCGCCCCCAAAACCGCCCGATCCTCCCCAAAGACCGAGGGGGCGCAGAGGTGAGCACAGGGACCTCAAAAACACCCGAAACGCCCCGAAAATCCACCCCGGGACACAGAAAAGCGACCAGAAACAGCCTCCAAAACCCCCCAGTCCTGCCCAAAAATCACCCCCAAAACCCAACGATCTTCCCCAAAAATCCTCCCAAACCCCCCCGACCCTCCCCAAAACCCAACGATCCTCCCCAAAAATCCTCCTAAAAATCGCCCCCAAAACTCAATGATCTTCCCCAAAAATCCTCCCTAAAAACCACCCCCAAAACCCCCCGATCCTCCCCAAAAATCCCCCCACAGGCTGCGCATGGAGGAGCTTCGGAACCGCCACTCGACACCCGGTGAGCCCCAAAAATCCCCATTTTTCGGGGTTTTTTCCCCATTTTTTTCCCCGGGGGGGTGACGGGGACCCGGTGACGCCCCCGTCCCCCCCAGGGCCCGTTTTTGGGGGGTCCCGTCCCCCCCAAACCGAGGAGGAGCAGCCGGATCTTTGCTGCCCCAAGTGCCAATACCGGGCGCCCGACATGGACACGCTGCAGATCCACGTCACCGAGTGCATCGAGTGACCCAAAAATGCCGCAATTCCGCCCAAAATCTGACCCCCACGCTCGGGGCGGGGGGGGACGCCCCGAACTGGGGGTGGTGGTGACACATTGAAAAGTTTGGTTCGTACTGGGATTTACTGGTTTTTAATGGGGTTAAAATGGGGGTTTTACTGGTGTGTGCTGGGCATCAAATCGAGGCTAAAAACGCCCAAATTGGTGCTGCCGTTTTGCCCCGGAGGTGATTTTGGTGCCGTTTTGAGGCACTTTGGGGATTGCTGTTAATCGATAATTCCCACATCAGTCGCTTTTTGTGCATTTTCCCCCATTATAGCATGAAATTGAGGCCAAAAAAACCCCCTATGGCCCCTATAGGGCCCCCCCATGACACATAAAACTGGGCGCGTACACGGGGAATTAAAATCCTTTATTGTCACGGCACCAAAATCCACAGAAATGACATAAAAATGGGGGTTGTGGGGGACATATAGCATGTGGGTGGAGGGGGGGGAACATATAGGATGGGGGGGGGGACATATAGAATCCAAATGGGGCCCCTTGTAGAGCCCAGTAAAAGCCACAGCATGATTCTACCCATAGCGGGGTGGGGGGACCCAGGCGTCCGGGAGAGGGGACCCAGGCGTCCGGGAGAGGGGACCCAGGCGTCCGGGGGGGGTCGGGGGGGGTCACTGCTCGTTAGGGTTGGGGTTGGCATCCGGGTACTTGGTGAGGTCAAAGGTCAACACCTTGCTGATGACGCAGTCGCCTTGCTGGGGCGGGGGGGGACACACACAACATAATTACCCCCGGGGTAATTAATTGCGCCCCCCCCAGGGGGTTAATTACCCCCCCACGGGGTATTTTTCTCACCTCGGGGTAGACGCCGATGAGACTTTGGGCCTTGGTGTAAAATTCCTCCTTGAGGGAGATGACGATGGCCTGAAAATTGGCGGCCGATTGCTCCTTGATGTAGTTGGCCACCTGCGGGGACCCCAAAACCACCTCAGGGGACCCCAAAAATGGGGTTTGGGGGGGGGGGGGACACACACCCCAAAAGTGGGGCCATGGGGGGAGAAAGTGTCACCCTGGGACTGCAAAATTGGAGCGTTGAGGGGGAAAAGTGGGGCTGAACACCCCCCAAAGAGGCCAAAAACGGGGCAGGGGACCCCAAAAATGGGAGAGGGACCCTAAAAATGGGATGGGGACCCTAAATCCCCCCAAAATCGCAACCTCAGGCTCAAAGAAATGGACTCTGAGACCCCAAATCCCCACATTTGACCCCCAAAATGGACCCAAGGAGCCCAAAACTGCACCAGGGAGCCCCGAACCCCCCCAAAAATCCTGGGGACCCCCCAAAAATCCTTGAGATCCCCCAAAATCCCTAAGTTGGGTCCCCAAAAATCTCTGGGACCCCTTTGAAAGTCTCTGGGCCCCCCAAAATTGCTGTAAAACCCCCCCAAAAAATCTCAGGGGAGCCCCAAAAACCTCAGGGGATCCCCCCCATAATCTTTGGGACCCCCCCAAAATTCTTGAGACCCCTTAAAAAATCCCTGCGACTCCTCCCCCAAATCCCTGCCACAATTCGCTGGGACCCCCTAAAATTGCTGTAAAACCCCCCCAAAAAAATCTCTGGGGAGCCCCCAAAATCTCGGGGACCCCCAAAAAACCTCAGGGACCCCCCCCCAGAATCCTTGGGCCCCCCCAAACCCCCACCTTCCCGATATTGGTGTTGTCGAGCGCGGCGTCGATCTCGTCCAGGACGAAGAACGGGGCCGGTTTATAACTGCGGGAAATGGACGGAAAACGGGGTGAAATGCCTGGAAAAGGGGTCGGGGAAGGGGGGGACACCCCAAAAAAAAAAGGGGGGGGCCCTGACCTGTGGATGGCGAAGAGCAGAGCGAGCGCGGCCACGGTTTTCTCGCCCCCCGACAGGTTGTCCATGGGGCGGAAGCGCTTGCCGGGGGCCACGCAGTTGTAGTTGATGCCGTCCAGATACGGCTCCTCGGGGTTCTCGGGGCCTAAAAACGCCTGGGGGGGGACAACGGGGACATTTGGGGACATTTGGGGACATGGGGAGGGGGCTGTGGGGTCGGCGTGTCCCGGGGGAGGGAGATATGGAGGGGAAATGGGTGGAAATTGGGGGGCAAATGGGGCTCTTTGGGTCTAACAAGGCCTGGGGGGGGGCACAACGGGGACATTTGGGGACATTTGGGGACATTTGGGGACATGGGGAGGGGGCTGTGGGGTCAGTGAGTGTGCGAACCCTCGTGCGAGGCCCAAACCCTCGTGCAAGGTCAGGGATGATCATCCAAGACCTGAGTGATGGTTTGAACCCTCGTGCAAACCCCAGGCCCTCGTGCAAAACCCTCGTGCAAGGCCCAGACCCCTGTGCAAACCCCAGGCCCTCATGCAAGGCCCAGACCCCTGTGCAAACCCCAGGCCCTCGTGCAAAACCCTCGTGCAAGGCCCAGACCCCCGTGCGAACCCCAGGCCCTCGTGCAAAACCCTCGTGCAAGGCCAGGGATGACCATCCAAGACCTGGTTTGAGGGTGGGGGTGACCAGACCAAGGCTGGGGGTGATGGTTCAAAGCCTCGTGCAAGGCCCAAACCCTCGTGCAAACCCCCGTGTGAGGCCAGGGGTGATGGTGCAAGGCCAGGGGTGATGGTGCAAGGCCAGGGATGATGGTGAAAGGCCAGGGATGATCATCCCAGACCCACCATGAGGCTGGGGGTGACGGTTCGAACCCCCGTGCGAGCCCTGAACCCTCGTGCAAACCCCCGTGTGAGGCCTGGGATGATGGTGCAAGGCCGGGGATGATGGTGCAAGGTCAGGGCTGATCACTCCAGACCTGGTTTGAAGCTGGGGGTGACAGTTCAAACCCCCGTGCGAGCCCCGAACCCTCGTGCGAACCCTCGTGCAAACCCCCGTGCGAGGCCCGCGCGGTACCTGCGCGCTGCTGTTGCGCGACAGGGCCTTGTAGATCTCGTCGATGTTGGTGGCCACGGACTCGAAGCAGGCGTTGAAGCGGTCGAATCGCTCCTTCTTCATCTGCTCAAACGCCTGCTTCGCCTTCTTGGCGCGTTTGCGGGCGGCCTCGAACTCTGCGGGAAGGGGACGGTGGGGACAGCGTTGGGGACACCAGGGACACCCCTGGGGACACTCTGGGGGACAATGAGGACAGGACTGGGGACACTGGGGACACTCTGGGGGACAATGGGGACAGGACTGGGGACACTGGGAACACCCTTGGGGACACTGGGAACAGCCCTGGGGACACCGGGGACACCCCTGGGGACAACTCCAGGGACAATGGGGACACTAGGGACACTCTTAGGGACACCTCTGGGGACATCGGGGCACCCCTGGGGACACCGGGTACATTGGGGACACCCCTGGGGACACTGGGGACACCTTTGGGGAAAATGGGGACACCCTTGGGGACATTGGGGATGACACTGGGGACACCCTTAGGGACACTTGGGACAGCCCAGGGGACATTGGGGCACCCCTGGGGACACCGGGTACATTGGGGACACCCCTGGGGACACTGAGGACACCTTTGGGGACAATGGGGACACTGGAGACACCCCTGGGGACACTGGGGACGATACTGGGGACACCCTTAGGGACACTTGGGACAGCCCTGGGGACATTAGGGACAGCCAGTCCCCATGTCCCCATGTCACTCTGTCCATCCCTGGTGTCCACGTCCCCTGGCTCTTCCCTCCGTCCTCCGTGTCCCCTGGTGTCCCCATGTCCCCCTGCATCCCTCTGTCCTTCTGCTGTCCCCAAGTCCCTCGCGTCTTCCTGGCGTCCTCGCTGCTCCAGTGGCCGCATGTCCCTGTGTCTTCCAAGTGTCCCCAAGCCCCCCGGTGTCCCTGCTGTCCCCAAGTGTCCCTCGGAACTTGTCCCTGACGTTCTCCAGCTTCTCCATGGCTTCCAATGTCCCCATGTCCCCCTGCGTCCCTGCTGTCCCCCACGTCCCCAGATGTCCCCAGGTGTCCCCTCACCATCCGAGGTCTCCTGGAACTTGTCCCTGACGCTCTCCAGCTTCTCCATGGCCTTCATGTTGGGGGCGGCGATGCGCTGCAGGACGCTCTGCTGCTCCGTCAGCCGCTGCTGCAGCTGGTTCATCTCCTGCCGGATCTCCTCCTCCGCCTGCGCGTCCTGGGGGCGGGGCCTCTTAGGGGGCGGGGCTTGAGGGGGCGTGGCCCAGGGGGCGTGGCCAGGCTGGGGCAGGGCGGTAGTGGCGCAAACCTCTCTCCCCATTACAAGCGCTCTAGCCCCGCCCACAAGAGCTTCAGGCCCCGCCCACAAAGTGCTCTAGCCCCGCCCACAAGCGGTCTAGGCCCCGCCCACAAGAGCTCTAGCCCCGCCCACAAGAGCTCTAGCCCCGCCCACAAGAGCTCTAGCCCCGCCCATGCACCCCCGGTCCTACTGCAGCCCTTTCAAATGCCCATACAGCATTGGCCCCGCCCACAGGGCCCCAAACCCCACCCACCGGGCCCCTAGCCCCGCCCACCAGCCCCTAGCCCCGCCCACCAGCCCCTAGCCCCCTCAGACCTGCCCTGTAAGGGGCGTGGCTTCAGACAAGGGGGCGTGGTCTCTGGGCGGGGGCGTGGCTAACAACAAGCCACACCCCCAGTGAGGCTTACAGATCAAGGTGGAAGGGGGTGGGTCCCAGCATGCTAATGAGGAAGGGGGGTGGGGCTTGATATGCTAATTAGAAAGGGGCAGTGTTCGATATGCTAATGAGAAAGGGGTGGGGCCACTTGGTCCTATGGGGATGGTGGTGGGCGGGGCCTTGCGGATAAGTGGGGGAGCGTGGGGAAGGGGGCGGAGCCTGAAGGAGTGGGAGGGGCCTGAAGGAGTGGGAGGGGCCTGAAGGAGTGGGAGGGGCCTGAAGGAGTGGGAGGGGCCCTGGGGGGCTGGGAGGGGCCAGCATTAAAGGGCCAGCGCACCTTGAGCTCCTCGGGCAGGTCGCTGTAGTCGATCTCGATCAGGGCCTCCCGCGCGTACAGGCTGGACGTTCGCTGGGAGCTGCTCACCGGCTCCTCCCCGGCCGGGCCACCCTTTGGGAGGGGACAAGGCGGGGTCGGCGGGGTCCCCAAAACCGCTCCCCTTCCAGCCCCGTCCCCCCGCCCACCTCCTCCTGGCTGATGTCGTCCATGGTGCCCTTGGAGAGGGGCAGCTTGATGTCCTGCATCTTGCAGGCCTGCAGCAGGTTGTGGCGGTCGCTGCGCTTCTGCTCCAGCTTCGTCTCGATGGCCGTCACCTCCTTCTGCAGGTGGGTCATCTCCCTGGGGGGCGGGGACAGAGGGGAGGGGTCAGCACACGCAGCCCCGCCCACAGGGTTCCTAGCCCCGCCCATAGGGCTCCTAGCCCCGCCCACAAGCCCTTCAGCCCCTCCCATGAGCCCTTAGCACAAGAACTTCAGCTCCGCCCACATCCCATTAACCCCACCCACAACAGCTTTAGCCCCCCCACATGTACTTTAGCCCTGCCCACATCCCATTAACCCTGCCCACATCCCATTAGACCCACCCACAAGAGCTTTAGCCCCTCCCACATGTATTTTAGCCCCACCCACATCCCATTAGACCCACCCACAAGAGCTTTAGCCCCTCCCACATGTACCTTAGCCCCTCCCACATCCCATTAGACCCACCCACAAGAGCTTTAGCCCCTCCCACATCCCATTAGACCCACCTACCAAAGCTTTAGCCCCTCCCACATCCCATTAACCCCACCCACAAGGGCTTTAGCCCCTCCCACATGTGCCTTAGCCCCTCCCACATGTGCCGTAGCCCCTCCCACATCCCATTAACCCCACCCACAAGAGCTTTAGCCCCTCCCACATGTACTTTAGCCCCTCCCACATCCCACTAGCCCCACCCACTACAGCTTTAGCCCCTCCCATGCCCCTTTAGCCCCACAGACTTGTTGGCCCCGCCCCACTTGTTGGCCCCTCCCCTCAGCCCCACCCTCCCTCGTTGGCCCCGCCCCCTCCCTCGTTGGCCCCGCCCCCTCCCTCCTTGGCCCCGCCCCCTCCCTCCTTGGCCCCGCCCCCTCACTTGTTGGCCCCGCCCAGCTTCTTGCGGATCTCGTCCATCTCGTGGTTCTTGTCGTTCACCTCCGACTTCTTGGCCAGGTGCTGGTTCTTGAGGTCCTGCAGCTGCGCCATCGTCTCGTCGATGATCTTCATGTGCCGCTGCTCCTCCTGCCGGCCACGCCCGTCAGCCCCGCCCGCGCAAGCCCCGCCCCTTACCCGACCACGCCCCAACCCCCCCCCCCCAAAAAATAAAACCCCCAAACCTTCTTGAGCTTCTCGATCTCGGCCTCGTCCTTGCGCACGCTCTGCTCCCACATCAGCACCTTCTCCTGGTCCTCCCGCAGCTGGTTGCGCTCGAAATCCAGCTGGATGCCCAAGCGTGTCTTCTGGTTCTCGAACTCCAGCCTGGGGAGGGGTCCCCAAGATTTTTGGGGGGGGGCCCGAATTATTAGGGGGGTCCCCAAGGGGGTGGTGGTTGCCCCAGGGAGGCGACGTCTACCCCAGGGGTAGATGAGGTGACATCAACCCCCCCCCATGATTGGGGGTTCCCCCCCGCTTCATTTTTGGGGTTCCCTGGGGGGCCTGGGGGTGCCTCCCCCCCCTAAATTTGGGGGCGTCCCCCCCCCACCTCTTCTTGGCGATCTCGTTCTGCCTCTTGACCTTCTCCTCCTCGAACTCCCGGATGTTCCTGACCCCGATTTCGCGGCAAAACTCCTCGAAAACCTCGTCCTCCACCTGGCGGGGGGGATGTCAGCCCCATAGGGACCCCCCGAAACTCCCCGGACCCCCCCCAAAATCTGTGGGTGTGTCCCCCCCGCCCAAAACAACCCACCTGGTTCATCTTCTCCTTCAGGTCCTTCATCTCCCGCTCCCGCCCTTGGATGATTCTTTTGATGTCGTTAATCCGAGGCCCAAAATTGGCCAATTCGCTCTCGAGTTTCGATTTTTCCTGGGGGAGGACGGGGGAAAAATGGGGGGCTGAGGATCTGGGGGAGCCCAAAATCCCCCCTGGGTCTACCTGGACCCGGTAACACCCACGGGGAAGGGAGATTTCTCCGTGAATCGCTCCAAAAAGGCCGTTTTAGCGCTCGCAATGCCTACAAACTCCCCTGTAATGACCCAGAAAGGGCAAAATTCACCCCGAAAAAGGGCAGAATTGCCCCGAAAAAGGGCTGGGGGGGGGGGCGGCACCTGGAGGTTGAGGGCGAGGTGCCGGGTTTTGGTCTGTTCCAGGTCGCTCTGCGAGTATTTGAGGCGCATCTGGAGCCCGTGGGCCTGGGACTGGACCTGGCGCAGCTCGGCCTCCTTGCGCTTGGCCTTCATCTGCTCCTGCGGGAAGAGGGACAGAACCAGCGGGTTTGGGGGGAAAAATCGGGCGGTGGGAAAAAGATGAAGTTTTGGAGAAGAAGGGTTGGGGGGAAAGAAGCTTGGGGGGAAGAAAAAGGAGAAACAGTTCGGGGGTGAAGAAAAAGAAGTTTTGAGGAAGAAGTAGTAGTTTTGGGGCTGAAGAAGAAGTAGTTTGGGGGGAGAAGAAGTTTTGGGTGAGAAAAAGAAGTTTTGGGGAGAAGAAGAAGTAGTTTTGGGGAGAAGAAGTAGTTTTGGGGAGAAGAAGTAGTTTTGGGGAGGAAAAGTAGTTTTGGGGAGAAAAAGTAGTTGTTTTGGGGAAGAAGAAGTTTTAGGGGTGAAGAAGCTTTGGGGCTGAAGAAGCAGTTTTGGGGCTGAAGTTTTGGGGCTGAATAAGAACTTTTGGAGGAGAAGTTTTGGGGGGGAAGTTGTGGGGGGGAACAAGAAGAAGATGCAGTTTTTGGGGGAAAGAAGTTTCGGGGGGAAATAACAAAGAGAAGAAGTTTTGGGAGGGGAAAGAAGACGACGGTTTGTGAAGAACAAAGAAAAAATTTGGGGAAAAGACGCAAAGATTTGGGGAGAAGAAGTTCTGGGGTCCAGCCAGCCGGAGGTCGGGGGGTCCCAGAAGGAGAGAAAGGCCCAAAAAAGGGGTTTTTTTGGGGGGGGAGCCCAAACCTTGAGCTCCTCGGTGAGTCGCTCCTTCTTCTCCTTGAGCTTGTCCACGGCCTTCTCGTCCCAGCGCCGCGCTTTGGCCTTCAGGTCGCTGGCGCCCCCCGAAATCACCCCCGACTTCTGGAACAGGGTCCCGTCCAGAGCCACCGTCTGGGGGAAGAAACGGGGAAAACGGCAAAGTGAAAAAAAAACCCCAAAAAACGGGGAGCGGGGCAGCGGGACGGGCGGCTGGGGGCGCGTTCTGCAGGGTTTAGGGGGGAATTTTAGGGTGGGTTTTGTTAGGGGGATTTATTTTGGGGGAGATTTTAGTTTTGGGGAGATTTGGGGGAATTTTGGATGGATTTGGGGAGGATCCCGGGGGGAATTTGGGGAGGATCCTTGGGGGGCTTGGGGGATCTTGGGGATGATTTCAGGGGGAAATTTTAAGGGGACTTTGGGGGGTGTTTTAGGGGCTTCGTTGGGGGTTTTGTGGGGACTTTGTGAGGGCTTTGCCAGGGATTTTCGGCAGAATTTGGGGTGGATTTTCAGCGGAATTGGGGGGGGATCTTCAGCGGAATTGGGGGGGGATCTTCAGCGGAATTGGGGGGGGTCTTCAGCGGAATTTGGGGGGGTCTTCAGCGGAATTTGAGGGGGATTTTCAGGCCACTTTGCGGCGACTCTCGGGGGGAATTTGGGGGCGACTTGGGGGTGAATCTGGGGGGCACCTTGTGGCGCTGGTGTCCCCCGAAGGCGATGCGCCGCGCGTCCTCCACGTTGTCGCACACCAGCGCGTTGCCGCAGGCGTACTGAAGGGCCTTCTTGATGTGGGGGGGCTCGTAGCGGATCACGTCGATCACCAGCTTGGCCCCTTTCAACTCCCGCAGCTTCTCGTCCGTCGGCTTCACCTGGTGGGGGGAAAAGGAGGTTCGGGGGGGCCCCGAAATTCCTGGGAGGGTCACAAGGCTCATAAGGTTCAATAGGGAGGCTCAAAACCCTGGGGAGGGGACTGAGCCCCAAGGGGTTCAATAGGGACCCCCAAAACCCTGGGGAGGGGTCTGAGCCCCAAGGGGTTCAATAGGGACCCCCAAGAGCCCAGGGAGGGGTCTGAGCCCCAAGGGGTTCAATAGGGACCCCCAAAACCCTTGGGAGGGGTCTGAGCCCCAAGGGGTTCAATAGGAACCCCCAAAACCCTGGGGAGGGGTCTGAGCCCCAAGGGGTTCAATAGGGACCCCAAAACCCTGGGGAGGGACACGAGTCCCACAGGGACCCCCCAAAACCCTGGGGAGGGTCCTGAGCCCCAAGAGGTTCAATAGGGACCCCAAAACCCTGGGGAGGGGTCTGAGCCCCAAGGGGTTCACTAGGAACCCCCAAAACCCTGGGGAGGGACACGAGTCCCACAGGGACCCCCCAAAACCCTGGGGAGGGGACTGAGCCCCAAGGGGTTCAATAGGAACCCCCAAAACCCTGGGGAGGGGTCTGAGCCCCAAGGGGTTCAATAGGGACCCCAAAACCCTGGGGAGGGACACGAGTCCCACAGAGACCCCCCAAAACCCTGGGGAGGGGTCTGAGCCCCAAGGGGTTCACTAGGAACCCCCAAAACCCTGGGGAGGGGTCTGAGCCCCAAGGGGTTCACTAGGAACCCCCAAAACCCTGGGGAGGGGTCTGAGCCCCAAGGGGTTCAATAGGGACCCCAAAACCCTGGGGAGGGACACGAGTCCCACAGAGACCCCCCAAAACCCTGGGGAGGGGTCTGAGCCCCAAGGGGTTCACTAGGAACCCCCAAAACCCTGGGGAGGGGTCTGAGCCCCAAGGGGTTCACTAGGAACCCCCAAAACCCTGGGGAGGGGTCTGAGCCCCAAGGGGTTCAATAGGGACCCCAAAACCCTGGGGAGGGACACGAGTCCCACAGGGACCCCCCAAAACCCTGGGGAGGGGTCTGAGCCCCAAGGGGTTCAATAGGAACCCCCAAAACCCTGGGGAGGGTTCTGAGCCCCAAGGGGTTCAATAGGAACCCCCAAAACCCTGGGGAGGGGTCTGAGCCCCAAGGGGTTCAATAGGGACCCCAAAACCCTGGGGAAGGGACTGGACCCCAAGGGGTTCAGTGGGGACCCCCAAAACCCTGGGGAGGGACACGAGTCCCACAGGGACCCCCCAAAACCCTGGGGAGGGGTCTGGACCCCAAAGGGTTCAGTGGGGACCCCCCAAAAGCCCAGGGAGGGGTCTGAGCCCCAAGGGGTTCAGTGGGGACCCCCAAAACCCTGGGGAGGGACACGAGTCCCACAGGGACCCCCCCCAAAACCTCAGGGAGGAAAATGGGGCCCCCCCAAACCCCCTTGGAGGACCCTGAGGGGTTAAATTGAACCCCTAAAACCCCTCCAAAATGGGGGTGTCCCCCCCACCTCCAAATAATCGAGGGGCAGGAAGGTCTCGGGCTCCCCGCGCTGCTCCTTGATGTACTGGATGCAGTCGCGCCCCGTCTTCTCCGAGTCCACGATGATCGCGTCCATGTTCTTGCCCAGCACCTTGGTGACCGCGATCTGGTATTTCTTCTGCGTGGGCTGGCACAGGTCGATCAGGCGGCCGTACTGGGGCAAAAAAACCCAAAAACGGGTCAGGGGGGCAAAATAACACTAAAACTGGGGGGGGGGGATGGGGAGGAGGGGAAGAAACAGCCCAAAAATGGGGGGTAAGGGGGTGAAACGGCCCAGAAATGAAGGAGTCAGGGGAAAAATAGAGGGGAGGAAAATCAAGATAGAAGAGGAAAGAAAAACAGGGGGACAAAATAAAAATAGGGGAACAAAATAAAAATAGAGAAGCATAAAAGAGAGAGGGAACAAATAAAAATAAAGGGGGTAAAATATAGAGCGAAACAAAATATAGAGCGAAACAAAATATAGAGCGAAACAAAATATAGAGCGAAACAAGGAGCAAAACTGGATTTGGGGGATTTGGGGGTTGTTCTAAGGGGATTTTGGGGGGATTTGGGGGATTTAGGGGGAACTTTGGGGTGATTTGGGAGGATCCTGGGCAGATTTTGGGAGGATTCTGGGGTAATTTTGAGGGCAATTTGGGGAGGAGTTGTGGGGGATTTTGGGGGGATTCTGGGCGGTTTTATGGGGATTTGGGGGAAATTTTAGGAAGATTTGGAGGGAGATTCGGAGGGAGATTTGGGGGGATCTTGAGGAGATTCGGGGGGGGATTTTGAGGAGATTCGGGGGGAGATTTTGAGGAGATTTGGGGGGGATTTGGGGGAGATTTTGAGGAGATTTGAGAGGGATTTTGGGGAGATTTGGGGGGATTTTAGGGGGAGATTCTGAGGAGATGTGAGGGGGATTTTGAGGAGATTTAAGGGGGATTTTGGGGGGAGATTCTGAGGAGACTTGGGAGAGATTTGGAGGGAGATTTTGGGGGGATTTGGGGGTGTTTCCTCACGACGGAGCCGGGGTAGAGGCGCTTGATGCTGTCCATGATCTCGGCCTTGCGCTGCTGGCGGCTGCTCTCCTGGCGGTCGATGCGCGCGTCCCCCAGCTGCTCCATCACCTGGTTCAGCTCCTTGTTGATCTCGTCGATGCGGCGCTTGGCCAGTTCCACCTCCTCCGTCAGCTCCCCCTCCAGCCGCTTCTGCTCCTCCAGGGACTGCCTGGGGACAGGGGACAGCTCGGGGACCAGCCCAGGGACAGGGGACAGGGACATGGGAACAAGGACACGGGACAGGGGACAGCTCAGGGACCAACCCAGGGACATGGGACAGCTCGGGGACCAACCCGGGGACAGGGGACAGGGACATGGGAACAAGGACACGGGACAGGGGACAGCTTGGGGACCAACCCAGGGACAGGGGGACAGGGGAACAAGGACACGGGACAGGGGACAGCTTGGGGACCAACCCAGGGACAGGGGGACAGGGGAACAAGGACACGGGACAGGGGACAGCTTGGGGACCAACCCGGGGACAGGGGACAGGGACATGGGAACAAGGACACGGGACAGGGGACAGCTTGGGGATCAACCCAGGGACAGGGGAACAAGGACACGGGACAGGGGACAGCTCAGGGACCAGCCCAGGGACAGGGGACAGGGACATGGGAACAAGGACACGGGACAGGGGACAGCTCGGGGACCAACCCAGGGACAGGGGACAGGGACATGGGAACAAGGACACGGGACAGGGGACAGCTTGGGGACCAACCCAGGGACAGGGGGACAGGGACATGGGAACAAGGACACGGGACAGGGGACAGCTCGGGGACCAACTCGGGGACAGGGGACAGGGACATGGGAACAAGGACACGGGACAGGGGACAGCTTGGGGACCAACCCAGGGACAGGGGGACAGGGACATGGGAACAAGGACATGGGACAGGGGACAGCTCGGGGACCAACCCAGGGACAGGGGACAGCTCGGGGACCAGCCCAAGGACAGGGGACAGGGACATGGGAACAAGGACACAGGACAGGGGACAGCTCAGGGACCAACCCGGGGACAGGGGACAGGGACATGGCAACAAGGACACGGGACAGGGGACAGCTCGGGGACCAGCCCAGGGACAGGGGACAGCTTGGGGACCAACCCAGGGACAGGGGGACAGGGACATGGGAACAAGGACACGGGACAGGGGACAGCTCGGGGACCAACCCGGGGACAGGGGACAGGGACATGGGAACAAGGACACGGGACAGGGGACAGCTTGGGGACCAACCCAGGGACAGGGGGACAGGGGAACAAGGACACGGGACAGGGGACAGCTCAGGGAGCAGCCCAGGGACAGGGGACAGGGACATGGGAACAAGGACACGGGACAGGGGACAGCTCGGGGACCAACCCGGGGACAGGGGACAGGGACATGGGAACAAGGACACGGGACAGGGGACAGCTCGGGGACCAACCCGGGGACAGGGGACAGGGACATGGGAACAAGGACACGGGACAGGGGACAGCTCGGGGACCAACCCGGGGACAGGGGACAGGGACATGGGAACAAGGACACGGGACAGGGGACAGCTCAGGGACCAGCCCAGGGACAGGGGACAGGGACATGGCAACAAGGACATGGGACAGGGGACAGCTTGGGGACCAACCCAGGGACAGGGGGACAGGGACATGGGAACAAGGACACGGGACAGGGGACAGCTCGAGGACCAACCCAGGGACATGGGACAGCTCGGGGACCAACCCAGGGACATGGGACAGGGACATGGGAACAAGGACACGGGACAGGGGACAGCTTGGGGACCAACCCGGGGACAGGGGACAGGGACATGGGAACAAGGACACGGGACAGGGGACAGCTCGGGGACCAACCCGGGGACAGGGGACAGGGACATGGGAACAAGGACACGGGACAGGGGACAGCTCGGGGACCAACCCGGGGACAGGGGACAGGGACATGGGAACAAGGACACGGGACAGGGGACAGCTTGGGGACCAACCCGAGGACAGGGGACAGGGACATGGGAACAAGGACACGGGACAGGGGACAGCTCGGGGACCAACCCGGGGACAGGGGACAGGGACATGGGAACAAGGACACGGGACAGGGGACAGCTCAGGGACCAACCCAGGGACAGGGGGACAGGGACATGGGAACAAGGACACGGGACAGGGGACAGCTCAGGGACCAACCCAGGGACAGGGGGACAGGGACATGGGAACAAGGACATGGGACAGGGGACAGCTCAGGGACCAACCCAGGGACATGGGACAGCTCGGGGACCAACCCAGGGACATGGGACAGCTCGGGGACCAGCCCAGGAACAGGGGACAGGGACATGGGAACAAGGACACAGGACAGGGGACAGCTCGGGGACCAAGCCTGGGACAGGGACATGGCAACAAGGACACGGGACAGGGGACAGCTTGGGGACCAACCCGGGGACAGGGGACAGGGACATGGGAACAAGGACACGGGACAGGGGACAGCTCAGGGACCAACCCGGGGACAGGGACATGGGAACAAGGACACGGGACAGGGGACAGCTCAGGGACCAGCCCAGGGACATGGGGACAGGGACACAGGACAGGGGACAGCTCAGGGACCAACCCAGGGACATGGGGACAGGGATGTGGGACAGCTCAGGGACTGCCCCAGAGACATGGGGACAGGGACACAGGGACAGAGAACAGCTCAGGGACATGGGGACAACTCGGGGACCAACCCAGGGACAGGGGACACCTCAGGAACTGCCCCAGGGACATGGAGACAGGGACATGGGGACAAGGGACAGCCCGGGGGGTGGACCCAGGGACATGGGGACGGGGACAGGGGACACCTCAGGGACTGCCCCGGGGACATGGGGACATGGAGATGGGGACAGGGGACACCTCAGGGACTGCCCCGAGGACATGGGGACATGGAGATGGGGACAGGGGACACCTCAGGGACTGCCCCGGGGACATGGGGACAAGGGATATGGGGACAATTTGGAGACGGCCCCAGGGACGTGGGGACAGGGACACGGGGACGGGGCCACCTTGGGGACACTGAGGCCACCCTGGGGACAAGAGCATGGGGACAGGAGCCACCTCAGTGACTGCTTTGGGGACACAAGGATGGGGACATAGGGATGAGGACACACACAGGGGCACGAAAATGGGGACAGGGGCCAGTTGGGGACTTTGGGGCCAGTTTGGGGACATTTTGGGGACATTTGGGGCCAGTCTCACTTGCTAGTGGCGATGTACTCCTCCAGTTTCTCGATGCGCTTCTGGTTCTCCTCGATCTCCCGCAGCTTCTGCTTGATCTTGGCCTGGGGGCGGGGAGAGGATTTTGGGGGATGTTCGGGGGATTTGGGGGGACCCAGGGGGGTTTGGGGTGTCTGGAGGTGTCCACGAGGGGTTTGGGGTGTCCGGGGGGGCCTGGGGGGACCCAGGGGGGTTTGGGGATGTCTGGGGGGGTTTGGGGTGTCTGGAGGGGCTTGGGGGGATCCAGGGGGGGCTGGGGATGTCTGGGGGGGTTTGGGGTGTCTGGAGGGGCTTGGGGGGACCCAGGGGGGTTTGGGGATGTCTGGGGGGGTTTGGGGTGTCTGGTGGAGGTTTGGGGTGTCTGGAGGGGCTTGGGGGGACCCAGGGGGGTTTGGGGATGTCTGGGGGGGTTTGGGGTGTCTGGGGGGGTTTGGGGGGACCCAGAGGGGTTTGGGGTGTCCAGGGGGGCTGGGGAGACCCAGGGGGGTTTGGGGATGTCTGGGGGGGTTTGGGGTGTCTGGGGGGGTTTGGGGGGACCCAGAGGGGTTTGGGGTGTCTGGTGGAGGTTTGGGGTGTCTGGGGGACCCAGGGGGGTTTGGGGATGTCTGGGGGGGTTTGGGGGGACCCAGGGGGGTTTGGGGATGTCTGGGGGGGGTTTGGGGGGACCCAGGGGGGTTTGGGGATGTCTGGGGGGGTTTGGGGGGACCCAGGGGGGTTTGGGGATGTCTGGGGGGGTTTGGGGTGTCTGGAGGGGCTTGGGGGGACCCAGGGGGGTTTGGGGATGTCTGGGGGGGTTTGGGGGGATCCAGGGGGGTTTGGGGATGTCTGGGGGGGTTTGGGGTGTCTGGAGGGGCTTGGGGGGACCCAGGGGGGGCTGGGGATGTCTGGGGGGGTTTGGGGTGTCCAGGGGGGGCTGGGGGGACCCAGGGGGGCTGGGGATGTCTGGGGGGGTTTGGGGTGTCCGGTGGAGGTTTGGGGTGTCTGGAGGGTCTTGGGGGGACCCAGGGGGGTTTGGGGTGTCCGGTGGAGGTTTGGGGTGTCTGGAGGGGCTTGGGGGGACCCAGGGGGGTTTGGGGATGACTGGGGGGGTTTGGGGGGGTCCCCAAGGCCTCACCTCGGTCTCCACCTTCTTCCTCTCCTCCAGGTCCAGCCGGTCCTGATCGGCCTTCTGGTCGCGGTTGAATTTCTCCAGCTCCTGGGCCAGCGTGGCCGCTCGTTTACTGGCCTCCTCCTTCAGGCGGTGGTATTTCTTCACCTGCGCCCCCAAGGCACCCACGGCGGGGATCGGAACGGGGCGGAAACGCGGGAAAGGAAGAGAGCGCGAAACGGGGAGGAAACGGAGAAACCAGAGCGGGAGAGAGAAAAGAGAACGCGGCAAAACAAAGAGAAGAGAGGAAACAGGAGGAAATGAAAGAGGAAAGCGAAGGGAAAATGGGGAGAAGGAAAAAAAAGATAAAAGACAAAAGAGAAGATGAAAATGCAAAAAAAAAAAAAGAAAAAAGGCCAAAATTGTCCCAAAAAAGGGCTAAAAAACAGGGGGGCTAAAAAACAGGGGGGCTAAAAAACAGGGGGGCTAAAAAAGAGGGGGGGGGCTAAAAAAGAGGGGGGGGGCTAAAAACAGGGGGGGGGCTAAAAACAGGGGGGGGGCTAAAAAACAGGGGGCTAAAAAACAGGGGGGGGCTAAAAACAGGGGGGGGGCTAAAAAACAGGGGGGGGGCTAAAAAACAGGGGGGCTAATAAAGAGGGGGGCTAAAAAAGAGGGGGGCTAAAAAAGAGGGGGGGGCTAAAGAAAGGGGGGCTAAAGAAAGGGGGGGGCTAAAAAAGAGGGGGGCTAAAAAAGAGGGGGGGCTAAAAAACAGGGGGGCCAAAAAAGAGGGGGGCCAAAAAAGAGGGGGGCCAAAAAAGAGGGGGGGCCAAAAAAGAGGGGGGCCAAAAAAGAGGGGGGGCCAAAAAGGCTGAAAAAAGGGAAAAAAAGGCCTGGAAAAGCGTGAAAGAAGGGAAAAGAAGTCCTGAAAAAAGGGCCACGGGCCCGGAAAAAGGCTCAAAAGAGGGTGAAACGAGGCCCCGAAAAGGGCCCGAAAAGGCGTCACCTGGTTCTCCTCGAGCGTGAGGTCGCGGCCCTGGCTCTGGCTCTCCTCCTCCATGCGCTCCTCGAACTCCTGCCGGGCCTTCTCCACGGCGCCCATGTCCCGCTCCAGCTCGTCCATGTCCCCCTGCCGCTTCTTGTGCTGCTTCTGCGCGTTCTGCAGCGCCTTGCGCGCCGCCTCCAGCTTCTTGATCTTGTGCGACGTGTTCTCCTTGGCCTTGATGTACTGGGGACGCTTCTGGTTCAGCTCCGAGTCCTTTTCCCTGCGAAAAATGGGATTATTTTAAAACAGCGACGTGTTCTCCTTCATTTTCATGTACTGGGGACGCTTCTGGTTCAGCTCCGAGTCCTTTTCCCTGCGAAAAATGGGATTATTTTAAAACAGCGACGTGTTCTCCTTCATCTTCATGTACTGGGGACGCTTCTGGTTCAGCTCCGAGTCCTTTTCCCTGCGAAAAATGGGATTATTTTAGAACAACGACGTGTTCTCCTTCATTTTCATGTACTGGGGACGCTTCTGGTTCAGCTCCGAGTCCTTTTCCCTGCAAAAAATATGGTTATTTTAGAACAGCGACGTGTTCTCCTTCATTTTCATGTACCGGGGACGCTTCTGGTTCAGCTCCGAGTCCTTTTCCCTGCGAAAAATGGGATTATTTTAAAACAGCGACGTGTTCTCCTTCATCTTCATGTACCGGGGACGCTTCTGGTTCAGCTCCACATCCTTTTCCCTGCGAAAAATGGGATTATTTTGAAACAGCGACGTGTTCTCCTTGGCCTTGATGTACTGGGGACGCTTCTGGTTCAGCTCCACATCCTTTTCCCTGCGAAAAATGGGATTATTTTGAAACAGCGACGTGTTCTCCTTCATTTTCATGTACTGGGGACGCTTCTGGTTCAGCTCCGAGTCCTTTTCCCTGCGAAAAATATCGTTATTTTAGAACGGCGACGTGTTCTCCTTCATTTTCATGTACCGGGGACGCTTCTGGTTCAGCTCCGAGTCCTTTTCCCTGCAAAAAATGGGATTATTTTGAAACAGCGACGTGTTCTCCTTCATTTTCATGTACCGGGGACGCTTCTGGTTCAGCTCCACATCCTTTTCCCCGCAAAAAATGGGATTATTTTAAAACAGCGACGTGTTCTCCTTCATTTTCATGTACCGGGGACACTTCTGGTTCAGCTCCGAGTCCTTTTCCCTGCAAAAAATATGGTTATTTTAGAACAGCGACATGTTCTCCTTCATTTTCATGTACTGGGGACGCTTCTGGTTCAGCTCCGAGTCCTTTTCCCTGCAAAAAATGGGATTATTTTAAAACAGCGACGTGTTCTCCTTGGCCTTGATGTACTGGGGACGCTTCTGGTTCAGCTCCACATCCTTTTCCCTGCGAAAAATGGGATTATTTTAGAACAGCGACGTGTTCTCCTTCATTTTCATGTACTGGGGACGCTTCTGGTTCAGCTCCGAGTCCTTTTCCCTGCAAAAAATATGGTTATTTTAGAACTGCGACGTGTTCTCCTTCATCTTCATGTACCGGGGACATCTCTGGTTCAGCTCCGAGTCCTTTTCCCTGCGAAAAATCCGTTTTGAGGTTCTCGGCGCTCTTCCGGCAAACGCTGCCTTTAAAAATTAAAAACGGGCTCAAAATCCCCCCTAAAAGCCCCGTTCTTTGGGGTTTGTCATCGTGATGGACTCAAATGTGCCTTAAAAATGGGGAGACCCCCCAAAAATTCCACATAGAACACCCCAAAATCCCCTAATAGCCACGAGTACCTCACAAACCCCTCCAAATCCCCCCAAACAGCCCCCAAATCCCCCCAAACTCCCGTTTTTGGGGGTCAGAACTTCTCACCAAACGACGCCTTTAAAGTTTCTTATTTAATCCCCTTTTCGCTGTCAAAATTAATTCATTTTAAGGGTTTTTTGAGCTCCTCATCTTTAATTTTGGGGCTTCTCAAGCTTCTTTTCCTTCTCAAAATTAATTAATTTTAAGGGTTTTCAGAGCCTCTCACCTTTAATTTTAAAAGTTTGTCATTTAATTCCTTTTTTGCGTCAAAATTAATTAATGTTAAGGGGTTTTGGAGCTTCTCATCTTTAATTTTGGGGCTTCTCAAGCTCCTTTTCCTTCTCAACATTATTTAATGTTACGGGGTTTCAGAGCCTCTCCCCTTTAATTTTAAAAGTTTGTCATGTAATTTCTTCTTCGTGTCAAAATTAATTAGTGTTAAGGAGTTCCAGAGCTTCTCATCTTTAATTTCGGGGGTTCTCAAACTCCTTTTCTCTGTCAAATTTAATCAATTTTAAGCGCTTTCAGAACTTCTCGCCACCTTTAGTTTTGGGGGGTTTTCACTTCATTTTCTTCTCCCTGCCCAAAGTTATTAACTTCAGGGGGTTTTTTTGAGCTTTCCCCAAACCCCTTTTAAATTGTGACGGTTTCTTACTTAATTTCCTTCTCAATTTGTTGCTGCTCGCGCATCATTTTGCCCAATTCCTTCTTGCGATCCTTCAGCTCGTCCTCCACCCGATCCATCCGCTTCTTGTCTTTATCGATTTCGCGGTTTTTTAAGCCCAATTCCTTGTTGAGTTTCTCGATCTCGGCCTCGTTGTGGTAAAGCTTGAAGAGCTGGAGCTGAACCTGAGCGCGGACGACTTCGTCTTTGAGGCGCTGGTAACGATCCGCCTGATCGGGGGGGGAAAACGGGTTCGGGGACACCGAAAAATCAGAATAATTTAAAAAAAAAACCCACCCCAAAAGTCCCCCCCCCCCCCCAGAAATGAAACAAACCGAATGAACCAAACGCCCAAAAAAACCCCACGAAAAACTCGCCCCTCCAAAAAAAATAGAATACAAACCGCAAGCCCCCCCCCCCCGCAAAAAACAAAACCCACAAAGAGAAAAGACGCGAAACCACAACCCCCGCTCAGAAAAATACCCAAAAAAACCCTAAAACCCACCCCCAAAAAAACCCAAGAAACCCCCAAAACCCACCCCCAAAAAAACCCAAAAAACCCCCAAAACCCAGAAGAAACCCCAAATAAATCCCCCAAAAGAAACCCTAATAATTCCCCAAAAACCACAAGAAAGCCCAAATAAGTCCCCCAAAAAACCCCAAAAGCCCAAGAAACCCCAAATAAATCCCTCCCAAATTAAACCCCAATAACCCCCCCAAAACCACAAGAAACCCCAAATTAAACCCCAATAACCCCCCAAAAAACCCCAAATACCAAAGAAACCCCAAATAAATCCCTCCCAAGTTAAACCCCAATAACCCCCCAAAACCACAAGAAACCCCAAATAAATCCCCCCAAAACCCCTAATAACCCCCGCAAAAAAACCCAAATAAACCCCTCCCAAATTAAACCCCAATAACCCCCCCAAAAAACCCCAAATACCAAAGCAACCCCAAATAAACCCCTCCCAAATTAAACCCCAATATCCCCCCCAAAACCACAAGAAACCCCAAATAAATCCCCCAAAACCCCTAATAACCCCCCAAAACAACCCCAAATAAATCCCTCCCGAAAGAAACCCCAATAACCCCCCCAAATCCCAAATAAATCCCCCCCAAACCCCTAATAACCCCCCAAAACAACCCCAAATAAATCCCTCCCAAATTAAACCCCAATAACCCCCCAAAACCCCCAAAAAAACACAAGAAACCCCAAATAAATCCCCCCAAACCCCTAATAACCCCCCAAAACAACCCCAAATAAATCCCTCCCAAATTAAACCCCAATAACCCCCCAAAACCCCAAATACCAAAGAAACCCCAAATAAATCCCCCCAAAACCCCTAATAACCCCTGCAAAAAAACCCAAATAAATCCCTCCCAAGTTAAACCCCAATAACCCCCAAAAAACCCCAAATACCAAAGCAACCCCAAATAAATCCCTCCCAAATTAAACCCCAATAACCCCCCAAAACCCCCAAAAAACACAAGAAACCCCAAATAAATCCCCCAAAACCCCTAAAAACCCCCCAAAACAACCCCAAATAAATCCCTCCCAAATTAAACCCCAATAACCCCCCAAACCCCCCAAAAACCAGAAGAAACCCCAAATAAATCCCCCCAAAACCCCTAATAACCCCCCCAAAAAGCCCAAATAAATCCCTCCCAAATTAAACCCCAATAACCCCCCCAGAACCCCCAAAAAACCACAAGAAACCCCAAATAAATCCCCCCCAAACCCCTAATAACCCCCCAAAACAACCCCAAATAAATCCCTCCCAAATTAAACCCCAATAACCCCCCAAACCCCCCAAAAACCAGAAGAAACCCCAAATAAATCCCCCCAAAACCCCTAATAACCCCCCCCAAAAAGCCCGAATAAATCCCTCCCAAATTAAACCCCAATAACCCCCCCAGAACCCCCAAAAAACCACAAGAAACCCCAAATAAATCCCCCCCAACCCCTAATAACCCCGCAAAAAAACCCAAATAAACCCCTCCCAAATTAAACCCCAATAACCCCCCAAAAAACCCCAAATACCAAAGCAACCCCAAATAAACCCCTCCCAAATTAAACCCCAATAACCCCCCAAAAAACTCCAAAAACCAGAAGAAACCCCAAATAAATCCCCCCAAAACCCCTAATAACCCCCCCCAAAAAGCCCAATTAAATCCCTCCCAAATTAAACCCCAATAACCCCCCAGAACCCCAAAAAAACCACAAGAAACCCCAAATAAATCCCCCCAAACCCCTAATAACCCCCAACACAATCCCAAATAAATCCCTCCCAAGTTAAACCCCAATAACCCCCCAAAAAACCCCAAATACCAAAGCAACCCCAAATAAATCCCTCCCAAATTAAACCCCAATAACCCCCCCAACCCCCCCAAAAACCAGAAGAAACCCCAAATAAATCCCCCCAAAACCCCTAATAACCCCTGCAAAAAAACCCAAATAAACCCCTCCCAAATTAAACCCCAATAACCCCCCAAAAAACCCCAAATACCAAAGCAACCCCAAATAAACCCCTCCCAAATTAAACCCCAATAACCCCCCCAAAACCACAAGAAACCCCAAATAAACCCCTCCCAAATTAAACCCCAATAACCCCCCAACACCAAAGGAACGCCCCGCAGAGCCCAAAGCCAAGCGGGGCGCTGCGCCTGCGAGGCGGGCGCCCCCACCTCCTCCTTCTCCTGCTTGGCCTCCTTGCGCTCGGCCGCGATGTTCTTCTTGCGGTGGTAGTTGAACTGCGTGTCCTCCTCCGCCTTCACCATCTCCTTCCTGCGCCGCTCGTACTCGGGGGCCAGCTCCCCCGAGCGGCTGATCTCCTCGAACAGCGCCGTGCGCTCCTTGGGGTTCTTCATGGCGATGGACTCCACGGCGCCCTAAAAATGGGGGGACCCCCCCCAAAAAAAATCCACACGTCACGATGCAGAATGGCCCTGAATCCAGAGGGGCTGGCAAATCCCATCAAATCCAGACAAACGGCCCCAAAATCAGCCCGAAAACCCCCCCGTTCCTTGGGGTTCTTCATGGCGATGGACTCGACTGTGCCCTAAAAATGGGGGGGACCCCATAAAATCCACACAGAGCACCCCAAAATGCTCCCGAATCCAGAGATGGCTCGCAAAGGCACAAGTGCCTCCAAATCCACACAAACGGCCTCAAAATCAGCCCGAAAATCCCCCCGTTCCTTGGGGTTCTTCATGGCGATGGACTCGACTGTGCCCTAAAAATGGGGGGACCCCATAAAATCCATACAGAGCACCCCAAAATGCTCCCGAATCCAGAGATGGCTCGCAAAGGCACAAGTGCCTCACAAATGCCTCCAAATCCACACAAACGGCCCCAAAATCAGCCCGAAAACCCCCCCGTTCCTTGGGGTTCTTCATGGCGATGGACTCCACGGCGCCCTAAAAATGGGGGGACCCCCCAAAAAAAATCCACACGTCACGATGCAGAATGGCCCTGAATCCAGAGGGGCTGGAAATCCCGGCAAATCCACACAAACGGCCCCAAAATCAGCCCGAAAACCCCCCCGTTCCTTGGGGTTCTTCATGGCGATGGACTCGACTGTGCCCTAAAAACGGGGGGGACGCCATAAAATCCACACAGAGCACCCCAAAATGCTCCCGAATCCAGAGATGGCTCGCAAAGGCACAAGTGCCTCACAAATGCCTCCAAATCCACACAAACGGCCCCAAAATCAGCCCGAAAACCCCCCGTTCCTTGGGGTTCTTCATGGCGATGGACTCGACTGTGCCCTAAAAATGGGGGGACCCCAAAAAAAATCCACACGTCACAATGCAGAATGGCCCTGAATCCAGAGGGGCTGGCAAATCCCATCAAATCCAGACAAACGGCCCCAAAATCAGCCCGAAAACCCCCCCGTTCCTTGGGGTTCTCCATGGCGATGGACTCGACTGTGCCCTAAAAATGGGGGGGACCCCATAAAATCCACACAGAGCACCCCAAAATGCTCCCGAATCCAGAGATGGCTCGCAAAGGCACAAGTGCCTCCAAATCCACACAAACGGCCCCAAAATCAGGCTGAAAACCCCCCCGTTCCTTGGGGTTCTCCATGGCGATGGACTCGACTGTGCCCTAAAAATGGGGGGACCCCAAAAAAATCCACACAGAGCACCCCAAAATGCTCCCGAATCCAGAGATGGCTCGCAAAGGCACAAGTGCTTCACAAATGCCTCCAAATCCAGACAAATGGCCCCAAAATCAGCCCGAAACCCCCCAGTTCCTTGGGGTTCTTCATGGCGATGGACTCGACTGTGCCCTAAAAATGGGGGGACCCCCCAAAAAAATCCACACATCACGACGCAGAATGGCCCTGAATCCAGAGGGGCTGGAAATCCCGGCAAATCCACACAAACAGCCCCAAAATCAGCCCGAAAACCCCCCCGTTCCTTGGGGTTCTTCATGGCGATGGACTCGACTGTGCCCTAAAAATGGGGGGGACCCCATAAAATCCACACAGAGCACCCCAAAATGCCCCCGAATCCAGAGATGGCTCGCAAAGGCACAAGTGCCTCACAAATGCCTCCAAATCCAGACAAACGGCCCCAAAATCAGCCCGAAACCCCCCAGTTCCTTGGGGTTCTTCATGGCGATGGACTCCACGGCGCCCTAAAAATGGGGGGACCCCCCCAAAAAAAATCCACACGTCACGACGCAGAATGGCCCTGAATCCAGAGGGGGCAGCAGACCCCGGCAAATCCACACAAACGGCCCCAAAATCAGCCCGAAAACCCCCCCGTTCCTTGGGGTTCTTCATGGCGATGGACTCGACTGTGCCCTAAAAATGGGGGGGACCCCATAAAATCCACACAGAGCACCCCAAAATGCTCCCGAATCCAGAGATGGCTCGCAAAGGCACAAGTGCCTCACAAATGCCTCCAAATCCAGACAAACGGCCCCAAAATCAGCCCGAAACCCCCCCGTTCCTTGGGGTTCTCCATGGCGATGGACTCCACGGCGCCCTAAAAATGGGGGGACCCCCCAAAAAAAATCCACACGTCACGATGCAGAATGGCCCTGAATCCAGAGGGGCTGGAAATCCCGGCAAATCCACACAAACGGCCCCAAAATCAGCCCGAAAACCCCCCTGTTCCTTGGGGTTCTTCATGGCGATGGACTCCACGGCGCCCTAAAAATGGGGGGACCCCCCAAAAAAATCCACACAGAGCACCCCAAAATGCTCCCGAATCCAGAGATGGCTCGCAAAGGCACAAGTGCCTCACAAATGCCTCCAAATCCACACAAACGGCCCCAAATCCACCCTAAGAAGCCCATTCCTTGGCGTTTGTCATCATGACGGACTCAACCTCGCCTGAAAATGGGGGGACCCTAAAAAAAACCCCACACAGAACACCCCAAAATCCCCCCAAATCCACACATATCTCACAAATCCCTCCAAATCTGCACACAGTGGTGCAGACCCCCCAAATCCCGCAAACCCAAACTTAACCCCCGTGTCCCCCTCAAACCCAAACTTAACCCCCCAAACCTCCACGTATTCCCGATAAACCCCCAAAACCCACTTAGACCCCCCCAAACCCTCAAATCCACACTTAACCCCCTCAAATCCCTCTAAAACCCCAAACCCACACATACCTCCCAAATCCCCTCAAACCCACACTTAACCCCCCAAAATCCCTTCTAAACCCCCAAAATCCCTTCTAAACCCCCCAAACCCACACATACCCCCAAATCCCCCTGAAACCCTCAAACCCACACTTAACCCCCAAAAATCCCCCCCAAACCCACACTTAACCCCAAAATGCCCCCAAACCCACACTTAACCCCCCAAATTCCCCCCAAACCTACACATAGCCCCCAAAATCCCCCAAATTCCCCCCCGAACCCCCATCTTCCCCCCCTAAATCCCCCCAGACACCCCAAAAAACCCCGTGGACCCCCCGGACCTGGAAGACGAGGAATTCCTGGCCTTGATGAGGATCCCCAGCTTCTCCAGCTCCTCGCTGTACTCGCTCAGCTGCACCACCCGGTTATTAATCTTATATTCCGACGAGCTCCCTATTCCGAGGAATTTCGGCGGGGGGGTCAGAGCGTCGCCCCAAGCCCCCAGCCCCCCAGATTTGTGCCCCCCGCCCTCGTACCCACGATGACGCGGGCGAAGGTTCGGTCCCTCGGCGCCGTCCTCCGAGTACACCATGCTGACGAAGGCGCGGTTGGCGGCCGGTTTCCCCACCGGAGCGCCTGGATCAGGTCCCGCAAAGTCTCACTCGCAAATTACTCGTTTTTTCCCCCAAAACGAAGCTGATGGCGTCCATCAGGTTGGATTTACCTGCGGGAAAGGGGGCAGGAAAAAAGGGGGTGAGCGGGGAGGGGGCTGAGGTTTGACGGGGGTCCCCAGGGCACCAAGGGGGGACCCCAAGACTTGAGGGGTCCCCAGGACTCAAGGGGGGACCCCAAGACTTGAGGGGGTCCCCAAGGCTCAAGGGGGGGCCCCAAGACTTGAGGGGAGTCCCCAGGGCTCAAGGGGGGACCCCAAAACATGAGGGGGTCCCCAGGGCTCAAGGGGGGAACCCAAGACTTGAGGGAGTCCCCAGGGCTCAAGGGGGACCCCAAACCATGAGGGGGTCCCAGGGCTCAAGGGGGGAACCCAAGACTTGAGGGGAGTCCCCAGGGCTCAAGGGGGACCCCAAGACTTGAGGGGGTCCCCAAGGCTCAAGGGGGGCCCCAAGACTTGAGGGGGTCCCAGGACTCAAGGGGGGACCCCAAGACTTGAGGGGGTCCCCAAGGCTCAAGGGGGGGGCCCCAAAACATGAGGGGGTCCCCAGGGCTCAAGGGGGGGCCCCAAGACTTGAGGGAGTCCCCAGGGCTCAAGGGGGACCCCAAAACATGAGGGGGTCCCCAGGGCTCAAGGGGGACCCCAAGACTTGAGGAGGCTCCCAGGGCTCAAGGGGGGATCCCAAGACTTCAGGAGGGTTCCCAGGGCTTGGGGGGGGACCCCAAGACTTGAGGGGGACTCTAAGGCTCGAGGGGAGACCCTGAGATTTGAGGGGGTCCTCAGGAGGGGGAAGGTTGGAGGAGGGGGGAATGGGGCCAAGGAGGGTGGGAGAATGAAGGGGGGACCCCAAGACTTGAGGGGAGTCCCCAGGGCTCAAGGGGGGACCCCAAGACTTGAGGGGAGTCCCCAGGGCTCAAGGGGAGTCCCCAGGGCTCAAGGGGGGACCCCAAGACTTGAGGGGGTCCCCAGGGCTCAGGAGGGTCCCCAAGACTTGAGGGGGTCCCCAGGGCTCAAGGGGGGACCCCAAAACATGAGGGGGTCCCCAAGGATCAAGGGGGGACCCCAAGACTTGAGGGGAGTCCCAGGGCTCAAGGGGAGTCCCCAGGGCTCAAGGGGGGACCCCCAAGACTTGAGGGGGTCCCCAGGGCTCAGGAGGGTCCCCAAGACTTGAGGGGGTCCCCAGGGCTCAGGAGGGTCCCCAAGACTTGAGGGGGTCCCCAGGGAATAGGGGGGACCCCAGGGATGGGAGGGGGAGAAAGGGAGGCTGAAGGAAAGGGGAAGGGGGGAGACCCCCAAAAAGGGAGGGTGTAGGATGGGGGGCGGGCACCCCGTGGAACTCGGGGACCCCCCGCAACGCACCGTGGCAGAGGCCCCGTCACGGGCCGCGCCCCAAAACCCGCCTCACCCCGCGGGCCTCACCGGAGCCGTTGGGGCCGTTGATGGCGGTGAAGCGGCGGAAGGGCCCGATGATCTGGCGGCCTTTGTAAGATTTAAAGTTCTCGATCTCGATGAGCTTGAGGAAGCCCATGCGGCGGGGGGAACGGCCGGGGGGCGACGCGGCAGCAAACGCGCCCGGGACGGGCGGGAAAAGCGGCGGCTACGGCGGCCGCGCTGGTTCACGGCAGCGCCCTTCGCCGATTGGCTCGCGCCGCCGTCACTCTTCCGCTACTCCCGCCCCCTCGCTTCCTATAGGTCAGCCGGTTGCGTGCGGCCCTCCGCGGCGCCGCTGATAGGTTTTCCCCGCGTCACTCCTCCCGCTGCTCCCGCCCCCCCCCGGCTTCTCGTTTGCATGCGGGGCTCCGATTGGTGGAGCGGGGTCATTTGCATGGAGCGTACCAAGGCGGGGCGGGGGGGGGAGGAGGGAATGGACCGTCCCGTTGCCATGGGAACGGCGGGGGGGCTTTTCAGCAAACAGTTGGTTTATTGGTGATTATTTTTGCACAGAGAAGCGGGGGTGACCCCCCCTTTGTCCCACACCCCTTTACCCGCCTTGTGTGTGTGTCCCCCCCCAGCCCTTGCGCGAGGGTTTGCACGAGGGTTTTGCACGTGGGCCGCTCGTGCAAGCCCCAGCCCCTCGTGCAACCTCCCCTTGCACAAGAGCCCCCTCCCCTTGCACAAGAGACCCCATTTGCACAAGAGACCCCATTTGCACAAGACCCCCCTCTTGCACAAGAGTGCCTCCCTTGCAAAAAGCCCCCTCTTGCACAAGAGACCCCTTTGCACAAGAGCCCCCTCTTGCACAAGAGTCCGCCCTTGCACAAGAGCCCCTCCCCTTGCACAAAGCCCCCTCTTGCACAAGAGACCCCATTTGCACAAGAGCCCTCCCCTTGCACAAAGCCCCCTCTTGCACAGAGACCCCATTTGCACAAGAGCCCCCCTTGCACTAGAGCCCCTCCCTTTGCACAAGAGACCCCATTTGCACAAGAGCCCCCCCTTGCACAAGAGCCCCTCCCCTTGCACAAAGCCCCCTCTGCACAAGAGACCCCATTTGCACAAGAGCCCCCATTTGCACAAGAGCCCCCCTTGCACAAGAGTCCCTCCCCTTGCACAAAGCCCCCTCTTGCACAAGAGTGCCTCCCCTTGCACAAAGCCCCCTCTTGCACAAGAGACCCCATTTGCACAAGAGCCCCCTTGCACAAGAGCCCTCCCCTTGCACAAGAGCCCCCCAGCTCAGCTGGGGGGGTCCCAGGATCCAGGAGGAGAAGCCGCCGGCGTGCCAACCCTCGTGCGCGGCCGGGTCGCGGCGAGTCCTGGTGCAAGCCCCTGGTGCAAGCCCCTGGTGCAAGCCCCGCCCCGCGCTGGCCCCAGGCCCCTCAGGGCCGGGGGGGCCCGGGGGGGGCCCGGCAGGGGCACAGGATGCGGCCCACGGCGCGGGACACGCTGGTGCTGAACGCCCCGTAGATCCAGGGGTTGGTGCAGCTGGTCAGGCTGGCCAGGAGCATCAGGATGGTGAACGCGGGGCCTGGGGACACGGGGACGCTTGGGGACACCGCGGGGACGGCGCTGGGGGGGCGCTGGCCCGGTGGCCCCCTGCTGTCCCCGCGTCCCCCTGTGTTCCCCATGTCCCCAACCCCATCCCCATGTCCCCATCCATGTCCCCAACTCCATCCCCATGTCCCCATGTCCCCAACCCCATCCCCATGTCCCCATCCCCATCCCCACGTCCCAACCCCATCCCACGTCCCCAACTCCATCCCCATGTCCCCGTCCCCATGTCCCCATCCATGTCCCAACCCCATCCCATGTCCCCATCCCCATGTCCCCATCCCATGTCCCCATCCATGTCCCCAACCCCATCCCCATGTCCCCAACCCCATCCCCACCTCCGTAACCCAACGTCCCCATGTCCCACGATGTCCCCATGTCCCCATCCATGTCCCCAACTCCATCCCCATGTCCCCAACCCCATCCCCATGTCCCCAACCCCATCCCCACGTCCCCAACCCCATCCCCATGTCCCCATGTCCCCATCCATGTCCCCAACCCCATCCCCATGTCCCCAACCCTATCCCCACCTCCATAACCCAATGTCCCCATGTCCCCATGACGTCCCCATATCCCCATCCCCATGTCCCAACCCCATCCTGACACCCCCAACCCCATCCCCATGTCCCCATATCCCCATGTCCCCATCCATGTCCCCAACCCCATCCCCATGTCCCCACCACCCATCCCCACCTCCATAACCCAACGTCCCCATGTCCCCATGACGTCCCCATGTCCCCATCCCCATGTCCCCATCCATGTCCCCACATCCCCAACCCCATCCCCATGTCCCCAACCCCATCCCCACGTCCCCATCCCCATGTCCCAACTCCATCCCCATGTCCCCAACCCCATCCCCACGTCCCCATCCATGTCCCCAACCCCATCCCCACGTCCCCATCCCCATGTCCCAAACTCCATCCCCATGTCCCCAACCCATCCCCACCTCCGTAACCCAACGTCCCATGTCCCACGATGTCCCCATGTCCCCATCCCCATGTCCCCAACCCATCCCCACGTCCACACCACCCGCCTCCACCTCCATAACCCAACGTCCCATGTCCCCATGACGTCCCCATGTCCCCATCCCCATGTCCCCAACTCCATCCCCATGTCCCCATCCATGTCCCCAACCCCATCCCCATGTCCCCAACTCCATCCCCACATCCCCAACTCCATCCCCATGTCCCCATCCATGTCCCCAACCCCATCCCCATGTCCCCATCCCCACATCCCCAACTCCATCCCCATGTCCCCAACCCCATCCCCACATCCCCATCCCCATGTCCCCAACTCCATCCCCATGTCCCCAGCCCATCCCCACCTCCGTAACCCAACGTCCCCATGTCCCACGATGTCCCCATGTCCCCATCCCCACGTCCCCAACCCCATCCCCACGTCCCCAACCCCATCCCCATGTCCCCAACCCTGTCCCCACCTCCATGACCCAACGTCCCCATGTCCCCATGACATCCCCATGTCCCCATCCCCATGTCCCCAACCCCGTCCCCACCTCCATAACCCAACGTCCCCATGTCCCCATGACATCCCCATGTCCCCATGTCCCCATGACATCCCCATGTCCCAACCCCATCCCCACGTCCCCATCCATGTCCCCAACCCCATCCCCATGTCCCCAACCCCATCCCCACATCCCCAACTCCATCCCCACGTCCCCATCCCCATGTCCCCAACCCCATCCCCATGTCCCCAACCCCATCCCCACCTCCGTAACCCAACGTCCCCATGTCCCACGATGTCCCCATGTCCCCATCCCCATGTCCCCAACCCCATCCCCATGTCCCCAACCCCGTCCCCACCTCCATAACCAACATCCCCATGTCCCCATGACATCCCATGTCCCCATCCCCATGTCCCCAACCCCGTCCCCACCTCCATAACCCAACGTCCCCACGTCCCCACCACCCCCGCGCCCCCCCGCGCCCGCTCACCCTCCACGGGCGCGCGGGGGTCCCAGACGGCCCAGAGCTGGGCGCAGAAGAAGGGCGCCCAGCAGCCCACGTACACCGCCAGCACCACCATGGCCATGCGGTGGCTCTTGGCCCTCGCCCTCCCCAACCCGCGGCCCCCCGGCGCCGGCCGCGCGGCCCCAGCGCCCGCGTCACCGCCACCTGCAGCCCCCCCAGCAGCGCGGCCGGCGCCACCAGCCACGGCCACGGCCACCCAGGTCACGTAGGCGCGGGCCCCCCAGGGCTGGACGAAGGCGGCCCAGCAGTCGCGCTCGCCGGCCCCCACCTCGCGCTGCCCGAAAATGCCCACCTGGGGCAGCCCGAACAGCAGGGCCAGCGTCCAGGCGGTGGCCAGCGGGCCCCAGCGCGCCCTGACCCGCGCGGCCGTGGCCCGGAGCCGCCCCGCGCTGGCCCCCAGCCACCCCACGCTGGCCCCCAGCCACCCCGCGGTGGCCCCCAGCCACCCTGCGCTGGCCCGGAGCCGCCCCGCGCTGGCCCCCAGCCACCCCGCGGTGGCCCGGAGCCGCCCCACGCTGGCCCGGAGCCGCCCCACGCTGGCCCCCAGCCACCCCACGCTGGCCCGGAGTCGCCCCGCGCTGGCCCCCAGCCACCCCGCGCTGGCCCGGAGCCGCCCCGCGCTGGCCCCCAGCCACCCCGCGCTGGCCCGGAGCCGCCCCGCGCTGGCCCCCAGCCACCCCGCGCTGGCCCACGGCCGCCCCACGCTGGCCCACGGCCGCCCCACACTGGCCCCCAGGCACCCCACACTGGCCTCCAGGCACCCACGCTGGCCCCTGGTTGCCCCACACTGGCCCCCAGTTGCCCACACTGGCCCCCAGGCACCCCGCGCTGGCCCACGGCTGCCCCACCGTGGCACCCGGTTGCCCCACGCTGGCCGCCAGACACCCCACGCTGGCCCCCAGGCACCCCACACTGGCCCCCGGTTGCCCCACACTGGCCCCCAGGCACCCCACACTGGCCCCCGGTTGCCCCACACTGGCGCCCGGTTGCCCCACACTGGCCCCCAGTTGCCCACGCTGGCCCCCAGGCACCCCACACTGGCGCCCGGTTGCCCCACACTGGCCCCCAGTTGCCCCACGCTGGCCCCCAGGCAGCACCCTGCGCTGGCCCCCGGTTGCCCCACACTGGCCCCCAGACACCCCACGCTGGCCCCCAGTTGCCCCACACTGGCCCCCAGGCACCCCACACTGGCCCCTGCTGCCCACCTGCCCCACCAGTGCGCCGTCCGCCCCTCACTGGCCCCCGGTTGCCCACACTGGCCCCCAGTTGCCCACACTGGCCCCCAGGCACCCCACGCGGCCCCCAGTTGCCCTCACTGGCGCCCGGTTGCCCCACACTGGCCCCCAGTTGCCCCACACTGGCCCCCAGGCACCTGGCCCCCAGGCACCCCACGCTGGCCCCCAGTTGCCCCTCACTGGCGCCCGGTTGCCCCACACTGGCCCCCAGTTGCCCACACTGGCCCCCAGGCACCCCACACTGGCCCCCGGTTGCCCCACACTGGCCCCCAGTTGCCCCGCACTGGCCCCCAGGCACCCCACGCTGGCCCCCGGTTGCCCCACACTGGCCCCCAGTTGCCCCACGCTGGCCCCCGGCCGCCCCGCACTGGCCCATGGCCACCGCAGGGCCAAGCGGAGCCAGCGTGTGCCGGCCCGGGCCCAGCTCCTGGGGGCTTGGGACCCCTGACGGTGGCTTGGACCCCCCTACGGCGGCCACTGTCCCCCCCATGGTGGCCTGTGACATGGGCATGTGGGGGGACGAGGGGGGTGGTGGGGACATCAGGGGGACATGGGGGTCTGGGGACATCAGGGGTGATGGGGACATCAGGGGGACATGGGGGTCTGGGGACATCAGGGGTGATGGGGACATCAGGGGGACATGGGGGTCTGGGGACATCAGGGGTGGTGGGGACATCAGGGGGACATGGGGGTCTGGGGACATCAGGGGTGATGGGGACATCAGGGGGACATGGGGGTCTGGGGACATCAGGGGTGATGGGGACATCAGGGGGACATGGGGGTCTGGGGACATCAGGGGTGGTGGGGACATCAGGGGGACATGGGGGCCTGGGGACATCAGGGGTGATGGGGACATCAGGGGGACATGGGGGTCTGGGGACACCAGGGGTGGTGGGGACATCAGGGGGACATGGGGGTCTGGGGACATCAGGGGTGGTGGGGACATCAGGGGGACATGGGGGTCTGGGGACACCGGGGGTGATGGGGACATCAGGGGGACATGGGGGTCTGGGGACACCAGGGGTGATGGGGACATCAGGGGGACATGGGGGTCTGGGGACACCAGGGGTGCTGGGGACACCAGGGGGACATGGGGGTCTGGGGACATCAAGGTGCCATTGGGGCTTGGTGGCACCGCGGTGACACGGAGGGCTGGGGACGCGGGGGGGCCCAGAGGGGCCACGGCGGTGGCCATGTCCCCGCTGTCCCCTTGTCCCCAGCCCCCGGCGGGCTCCCAGATGCCGTCCCAGGTGTCCCTGCGTCCCCGCACCCCGTCCCCAGTGTCCCCGGGGTCCCCACATCCCCGTCCCCAACACCCGACGTGTCCCCGCACCCCGTCCCCCGTGTCCCCGGGGTCCCCACATCCCCGTCCCCAACACCCGACGTGTCCCCGCACCCCGTCCCCAGTGTCCCCAGGGTCCCGACGCCTCAGTCCCCAGCACCCGAACTGTCCCCATGTGCCACCCTTGCTGTCACCAGTGCCCCCATTGTCCCGCTGTGCCCCGTCCCCAGTGTCCCCAGTGTCCCCACGTCCCCGTCCCCAACACCTAATGTGTCCCCGCGCCCCATCCCCGGTGTCCCCAGTGTCCCCAGTGTCCCTGGTGACTCTATGCACCCCATCCCCAGTGTCCCCAGTGTCCCTGGTGACTCTATGCACCCCATCCCCAGTGTCCCCAGTGTCCCCGGTGACTCTACGTGCCCTGTCCCCAGTGTCCCCAGTGTCCCCATTGACTCTACGCGCCCCATCCCCAGTGTCCCCAGTGTCCCCATTGACTCTACGCGCCCCATCCCCGGTGTCCCCAGTGTCCCCGGTGACTCTACGCGCCCCATTCCCAGTGTCCCCAGTGTCCCCAGTGTCCCTGGTGACTCTATGCACCCCATCCCCAGTGTCCCCAGTGTCCCCAGTGTCCCCGGTGACTCTACGCGCCCCATCCCCGGTGTCCCCAGTGTCCCCGGTGACTCTACGCGCCCCATTCCCAGTGTCCCCAGTGTCCCCATTGACTCTACATGCTCCATCCCCAGTGTCCCCAGTGTCCCCAGTGTCCCTGGTGACTCTATGCACCCATCCCCAATGTCCCCGGTGACTCTATGTGCCCCATCCCCAGTGTCCCCAGTGTCCCCGGTGACTCTACGCGCCCCATTCCCAGTGTCCCCAGTGTCCCCATTGACTCTACATGCTCCATCCCCAGTGTCCCCAGTGTCCCCAATGTCCCCGGTGACTCTACGCGCCCCATCCCCCGGTGTCCCCAGTGTCCCCGGTGACTCTACGCGCCCCGTCCCCAGTGTCCCCAGTGTCCCCATTGACTCTACGCGCCCATCCCGGTGTCCCCAGTGTCCCCGGTGACTCTATGCACCCCATCCCCAGTGTCCCCATTGACTCTACGCACCCCATCCCCGGTGTCCCCAGTGTCCCCCCGAGCCCCATCCCCAGTGTCCCCATTGTCCCCGTTGTCCCCGCGCCTCGCTCCCCAGCACCCAAGCCGCCCCCACGCGCCACCGCCGCCGTCCCCAGCGTCCCCACGTCCCCCCCTCCAGCCCCCGAGCGCCCCCCACACCCGCCGCCTGCCGTCCCCAGCCCGGCGGCCCCGGTGGCCCCCCAGGGGCCGGCAGATGGCCCGGTGCCGGTCGTAGGCCATGGCCACGGCCACGTAGGCTGAGGCGAACATGGCCACCCCCTGCAGGTACTTGGTGACGCGGCACAGGACGTCGGGCCCCCGGAAGCGGTCGGTGACGTCCCAGAGCAGCTGGGGCAGCACTTGTCCCCCCGCCACCCCCAGGTCGGCCACGCTCAGGTGACACAGGTAGCGCCGCAAGGGGGCGGCCGGGCGGGGCCGGGCGTGACCTTGACCCCGGGTCAAGGCCACCAGCACCAGGACGTTGCCCCCCAGGGCCAAGGTCAAGACCACGGCCAGGACGGCGACCTCGGCGGCCGCCAGCGCCACGTCGCGGGGGGGCCAGGGGGTGCCCGAGGGGCTGGGGGCGGGCGGGGGGGTCTGTGGGGAGAAAGGGGGGGTTATGGGGGGTCTGTGGGGAGAAAGGGGGAGTTATGGGGGTCTGTGGGGAGAAAGGGGGAGTTATGGGGGGTCTGTGGGGAGAAAGGGGGGGTATGGGGGGTCTGGGGGGAGAAAGGGGGAGTTATGGGGGGTCTGTGGGGAGAAAGGGGGGGGTATGGGGGGTCTGTGGGGAGAAAGGGGGGGTATG